>NW_027423438.1:0-65000 GCF_048934315.1 Petromyzon marinus
GAGCCATTCCCTGTACACCTTGGGGTGCGACAGGGATGTCCTCTGGCTCCCACATTATTTAACATCTATTTTGACCCCGTAGTTCGTGAAGCCTTCAATAGCTGTACCGGGGGAATCTCCATATGGTACAGATATAATGGGAGGCTAATCGATGCCCGGGTGCGGTCAAGGGATGGCTCCCTATTGCTCAACCACGTTATGTATGCTGATGATTTGGTAATAGCTGCTCAGTCAGAGGAGGAGTTGGAGACGCTGCTGCTGAGACTGGAGCGTGCCACTAAGAAGTGGGGCCTTACCATCAGCCCCACCAAAACTAAGCACCTGCCTGGGTATTTTGTACCATCGGACACTCCACCCCCACAACTCCCAATCGGTGATGGGGCAGTTGTGGAGAGAGTGGAGAGTTTCCCATACCTGGGCAGTGTGCTTATGACTGGCTCCAGTTTAACAGCAGAGGTCTCACTCCGAATCAGTCGAGCGGCAATATCTTTTCATCGGTTGCGTAACGCTGTGTGGAAGCTACCTGGTCTGTCGCTCCGCACTAAGCTTCAGGTCTTCTCGGCCACGGTCATTCCCTCCCTTCTCTACGCTTGCGAAACGTGGACCCCCCTAATGGAACATCTTCGCCGGTTAGAAACATTTAGGCTGGCCTGCCTACGATCCATCCTGGGTTTAACCAGACTGGATTGTGTGAGGAGCTCACAAATCCTTGAAAGATCTGGGCAGGGTCCCATCGGTGAGCTCCTCCGGCAGGCAAGGCTGCGATGGCTGGGTCATGTAGCCCGCATGCCCAGCCACCGCATGCCGAAACAGCTTTTGTTTGGCCGGATTGAGGGGGCTAAGCGGGCGCGGCACGGGCTAGAGAAGAGATGGAGTGATGTGGTACAGGAGGACGTGGAGCTGAGTGGACTTGCCGATGACTGGTACCAGCGGTGTCAAGATCGGCCTCTGTGGAGGAGGCTCGTGAAGGATGCTACTGGGCAGTTGGAGGCAGTCTCCCTCCAACAAAAACGGAGGGCGGAGGAGCGACGCTCACAACAGCGAGCGGAGCGCCGGGTGGCTAAAGCACAGCAGGTTGGCACAGTAGGGGGCACAGGTGGTGCATCAGCCAGTCATCTCAGTCAGTCGACCCGTGGCACCTGGGTCTGCCCCGTGACCTCCTGCCAGCGGGCGTTCGACACTTCACGTGGCCTCAGGGTGCACATAGCCTGGCACAAGCGTCGTGGTGACGTCACCGCCACTTAGTGGCGAATGGCGGTTGTTGTTGTTGTTGTAGCTGTGTGTGTAGCTGTGTAGCTGTGTGTGTAGCTGTGTGTGTAGCTGTGTGTGTAGCTGTGTAGCTGTGTGTGTAGCTGTGTGTGTAGCTGTGTGTGTAGCTGTATAGCTGTGTGTGTAGCTGTGTGTGTAGCTGTGTGTGTAGCTGGCTACCTGCATGACGACACTCATGACAGCCCAGAAGTAATACGGATTCTTCGGGGTCACCTTATAGAGAGCCATCGCCGCCTAAACAACATCAACATCAACAACATCAACAACATCATCAACAACATCAACAACATCATCAACAACATCAACAACATCAACATCATCAACATCAACAACATCAACAACATCAACAACAACAACAACATCAACAACATCAACATCAACAACATCAACATCAACAACATCAACAACAACATCACCAACAACATCAACATCATCAATAACATCAACAACATCAACATCAACAACATCAACATCATCAGCATCAACATCACTAACATCAACATCATCAACAACATCAACAACATCAACAACATCATCACCAACAACAACAACAACAACATCACCAACATCACCAACAACAACATCAACAACATCAACAACATCACCAACATCACCAACATCACCAACAACATCACCAACAACATCACCACCATCATCACCACCATCATCACCACCATCATCACCACCATCATCACCACCATCATCACCAACATCATCACCAACATCACCATCAACATCATCATCAACATCACCATCAACATCACCATCATCATCACCAACATCACCACCAACATCACCATCAACATCACCAACATCACCAACAACACCAACAACAACATCACCAACAACATCACCACCATCATCACCACCATCATCATCACCACCACCATCATCACCAACATCATCACCAGCATCACCATCAACATCACCAACATCATCACCAACATCACCAACATCATCACCAACATCATCACCAACATCACCAACATCATCACCAACATCAGCAGCAGCACCATCATCACCATCATCACCAACATTATCATCGTCATCATCATCATCATGATGATGATGAATCTGCTGGTGTTGATGGTGGCGATGATGATGATGATGCTGATAATGATGATGTAGCTGATGATGATGATACTGATGATGACGTAACTGATGATGACATAACTGATGATGATGGTGCTGATGATGATGTTGATGATGTAACTGATAATGATGACGACGATGACGATGACGACGATGACGATGATGACGATGATGACGACGATGACGACGACGACGATGATGACGATGATGACGATGATGATGACGACGACGACGATGACGACGATGACGATGACGACGATGACGATGACGACGACGACGACGATGACGATGACGACGATGATGACGATGATGACGACGATGACGACGACGATGACGACGACGATGACGATGATGATGACGATGATGACGATGACGACGATGATGACGATGATGACGACGATGATGACGATGATGACGACGATGATGACGATGATGACGATGACGACGATGATGACGATGATGACGATGACGATGATGACGATGACGATGACGACGATGATGACGATGATGACGATGACGATGATGACGATGACGACGATGATGACGATGATGACGACGATGACGATGATGATGACGATGATGACGACGATGACGATGATGATGACGATGACGACGACGACGACGATGACGACGATGATGACGACGATGACGACGACGACGACGACGATGACGACGATGACGACGATGACGATGACGATGATGACGATGACGATGACGACGATGATGACGATGATGACGACGATGACGACGACGACGATGATGATGACGATGATGACGATGACGATGATGACGATGATGACGATGACGATGACGACGATGATGACGATGATGACGATGACGACGATGACGATGACGACGATGATGACGATGATGACGACGATGACGACGACGATGACGACGATGACGATGATGATGACGATGATGACGATGATGACGATGACGACGATGACGACGATGATGACGACGATGATGACGATGATGACGATGACGACGATGATGACGATGATGACGACGATGACGACGACGATGACGACGATGACGATGATGATGACGATGATGACGATGATGACGATGACGACGATGATGACGATGATGACGACGATGATGATGAAGATGACGACGATGATGACGATGATGACGATGACGACGATGATGACGATGATGACGACGATGATGACGATCATGACGATGACGACGATGACGACGATGACGACGATGACGACGACGATGACGACGACGATGACGACGACAATGACGACGACGATGACGATGATGATGACGATGATGACGATGACGACGATGACGACGATGACGATGACGACGAGGTGACCAGGGCTGTGTCTGCAGAGTCTCCGTACGTGCTGCATCTTCTTGTACTCCCCGATGCGCACGTAGGCCATGAAGAGGTGGGCCTGATGGTCCTCGTTAGCCGGGAACTTTCTCACCGCAGACTCGTACAGCTTCATCACCAGCTCGGCTGCTCACCCGGTGAGGAGGGGTGAGGAGACACGGGGGGTGGTGGTGAGTAGTGGTGTAAGGGGAAGGTGAGTGACTGGGTGAGTGACTAGGTGAGTGACTAGGTGAGTGACTAGGTGACTAGGTGAGTGTCTAGGTGAGTGACTGGGTGTCTGGGTGAGTGACTGGGTGAGTGACTAGGTGAGTGACTAGGTGAGTGTCTGGGTGAGTGTCTGGGTGAGTGACTAGGTGAGTGACTGGGTGAGTGACTGGCTGAGTGACAAGGTGAGTGTCTGGGTGAGTGACTAGGTGAGTGACTAGGTGAGTGACTAGGTGACTAGGTGAGTGACTAGGTGAGTGTCTAGGTGAGTGACTGGGTGTCTGGGTGAGTGACTGGGTGAGTGACTAGGTGAGTGACTAGGTGAGTGTCTGGGTGAGTGTCTGGGTGAGTGACTAGGTGAGTGACTGGGTGAGTGACTGGCTGAGTGACAAGGTGAGTGACTGAGTGAGTGACTGGGTGAGTGACTGGCTGAGTGACAAGGTGAGTGACTGGGTGAGTGTCTGGGTGAGTGACTAGGTGAGTGACTGGGTGAGTGACTGGCTGAGTGACAAGGTGAGTGACTAGGTGAGTGACTAGGTGACTAGGTGAGTGACTAGGTGAGTGTCTAGGTGAGTGACTGGGTGTCTGGGTGAGTGACTGGGTGAGTGACTAGGTGAGTGACTAGGTGAGTGTCTGGGTGAGTGTCTGGGTGAGTGATTAGGTGAGTGACTGGGTGAGTGACTGGCTGAGTGACAAGGTGAGTGACTGGGTGAGTGACTGGGTGAGTGACTGGCTGAGTGACAAGGTGAGTGACTGGGTGAGTGTCTGGGTGAGTGACTAGGTGAGTGACTGGGTGAGTGACTGGCTGAGTGACAAGGTGAGTGACTGGGTGAGTGACTGGCTGAGTGACAAGGTGAGTGACTGGGTGAGTGACTGGGTGAGTGACTGGGTGAGTGACTGGGTGAGTGACAAGGTGAGTGACTGGGTGAGTGACTGGCTGAGTGACAAGGTGAGTGACTGGGTGAGTGACTGGGTGAGTGACTGGGTGAGTGACTGGGTGAGTGACTGGGTGAGTGACTGGGTGAGTGTCTGGGTGAGTGACTAGGTGAGTGACTAGGTGAGTGACTAGGTGAGTATCTGAGTGAGTGACTAGGTGAGTGACTAGGTGAGTGACTAGGTGAGTGACTGGGTGAGTGACTAGGTGAGTGTCTAGGTGAGTGACTAGGTGAGTGACTAGGTGAGTGTCTAGGTGAGTGACTGGGTGAGTGACTGGTTGAGTGACTAGGTGAGTGACTAGGTGAGTGACTGGGTGAGTGACTGGCTGAGTGACTGGGTGAGTGTCTAGGTGAGTGACTGGGTGAGTGACTGGCTGATTGACTAGGTGAGTGTCTAGGTGAGTGACTGGGTGAGTGACTGGGTGAGTGACTAGGTGTCTAGGTGAGTGACTGGGTGAGTGACTGGGTGAGTGACTGGGTGAGTGTCTAGGTGAGTGACTGGCTGAGTGACTAAGTGAGTGTCTAGGTGAGTGACTGGGTGAGTGACTAGGTGAGTGACTGGGTGAGTGTCTAGGTGAGTGACTGGCTGAGTGACTAAGTGAGTGTCTAGGTGAGTGACTGGGTGAGTGACTAGGTGAGTGACTAGGTGAGTGACTAGGTGAGTGACTGGGTGAGTGACTAGGTGAGTGTCTAGGTGAGTGACTGGCTGAGTGACTAAGTGAGTGTCTAGGTGAGTGACTGGGTAAGTGACTAGGTGAGTGACTGGGTGAGTGACTGGGTGAGTGTCTAGGTGAGTGACTGGGTGAGTGACTGGGTGAGTGTCTAGGTGAGTGACTGGGTGAGTGACTAGGTGAGTGTCTAGGTGAGTGACTGGCTGAATGACTAAGTGAGTGTCTAGGTGAGTGACTGGGTGAGTGACTAGGTGAGTGACTGGGTGAGTGACTGGGTGAGTGTCTGGGTGAGTGTCTAAGAGAGTGACTGAGTGTCTGGGTGAGTGACTGGGTGAGTGTCTGGGTGAGTGACTGGGTGAGTGACTGGGTGAGTGACTAGGTGAGTGACTAGGTGAGTGACTGGGTGAGTGACTGGGTGACTGGGTGAGTGTCTAGGTGAGTGACTAGGTGAGTGACTGGGTGAGTGTCTAGGTGAGTGACTGGTGAGTGACTGGGTGAGTGTCTAGGTGAGTGACTGGGTGACTAGGTGAGTGACTAGGTGAGTGACTAGGTGAGTGACTAGGTGACTAGGTGAGTGACTAGGTGAGTGTCTAGGTGAGTGACTGGGTGTCTGGGTGAGTGACTGGGTGAGTGACTAGGTGAGTGACTAGGTGAGTGTCTGGGTGAGTGTCTGGGTGAGTGTCTGGGTGAGTGACTAGGTGAGTGACTGGGTGAGTGACTAGGTGAGTGACTAGGTGAGTGACTAGGTGAGTGACTAGGTGAGTGTCTAGGTGAGTGACTAGGTGAGTGACTAGGTGAGTGACTAGGTGAGTGACTGAGTGACTAGGTGAGTGACTGGGTGAGTGACTGGGTGTGTGACTAGGTGAGTGACTAAATGAGTGACTAGGTGAGTGACTAGGTGAGTGACTAGGTGAGTGACTGGGTGAGTGACTGGGTGAGTGACTAGTTGAGTGACTAGGTGAGTGACTAGGTGAGTGACTAGGTGAGTGACTAGGTGAGTGACTGGCTGAGTGACTAGGTGAGTGACTAGGTGAGTGTCTAGGTGAGTGACTGGGTGAGTGACTGAGTGACTGGGTGAGTGACTAGGTGAGTGACTGGGTGAGTGACTGGGTGAGTGACTAGTTGAGTGACTAGGTGAGTGACTAGGTGAGTGACTAGGTGAGTGACTGGCTGAGTGACTAGGTGAGTGCCTAGGTGAGTGACTGGGTGAGTGACTAGGTGAGTGACTGGGTGTCTAGGTGAGTGACTAGGTGAGTGACTAGGTGAGTGACTGGGTGAGTGACTAGGTGAGTGACTGGGTGAGTGACTAGGTGAGTGTCTAGGTGAGTGACTAGGTGAGTGTCCAGGTGAGTGACTAGGTGTCTAGGTGAGTGACTAGGTGAGTGTCTGGGTGAGTGTCTGGCTGAGTGACTAGGTGAGTGTCTAGGTGAGTGACTAGGTGTCTAGGTGAGTGACTAGGTGAGTGACTGGGTGAGTGACTAGGTGAGTGACTGGGTGAGTGACTGGGTGAGTGACTGGGTGAGTGACTAGGTGAGTGACTGGGTGAGTGACTAGGTGAGTGTCTAGGTGAGTGACTAGGTGAGTGTCTAGGTGAGTGACTAGGTGTCTAGGTGAGTGACTAGGTGAGTGTCTGGGTGAGTGTCTGGCTGAGTGACTAGGTGAGTGTCTAGGTGAGTGACTAGGTGTCTAGGTGAGTGACTAGGTGAGTGGACTGGGTGAGTGACTAGGTGAGTGACTAGGTGAGTGACTAGGTGAGTGACTGGGTGAGTGACTGGGTGAGTGACTGGGTGAGTGACTGGGTGAGTGACTAGGTGAGTGTCTAGGTGAGTGACTAGGTGAGTGTCTAGGTGAGTGACTAGGTGTCTAGGTGAGTGACTAGGTGAGTGTCTGGGTGAGTGTCTGGCTGAGTGACTAGGTGAGTGACTAGGTGAGTGACTAGGTGAGTGACTGGGTGAGTGACTAGGTGAGTGACTAGGTGAGTGACTGGGTGAGTGACTAGGTGAGTGACTGGGTGAGTGTCTGGCTGAGTGACTAGGTGAGTGACTAGGTGAGTGACTAGGTGAGTGACTGGGTGAGTGACTAGGTGAGTGACTAGGTGAGTGTCTGGGTGAGTGTCTGGCTGAGTGACTAGGTGAGTGTCTAGGTGAGTGACTAGGTGTCTAGGTGAGTGACTAGGTGAGTGACTGGGTGAGTGTCTGGCTGAGTGACTAGGTGAGTGACTAGGTGAGTGACTAGGTGAGTGACTGGGTGAGTGACTAGGTGAGTGACTAGGTGAGTGACTGGGTGAGTGACTAGGTGAGTGTCTAGGTGAGTGACTAGGTGAGTGTCTAGGTGAGTGACTAGGTGTCTAGGTGAGTGACTAGGTGAGTGTCTGGGTGAGTGTCTGGCTGAGTGACTAGGTGAGTGTCTAGGTGAGTGACTAGGTGTCTAGGTGAGTGACTAGGTGAGTGACTGGGTGAGTGTCTGGCTGAGTGACTAGGTGAGTGACTAGGTGAGTGACTAGGTGAGTGACTGGGTGAGTGACTAGGTGAGTGACTAGGTGAGTGACTAGGTGAGTGACTAGGTAAGTGACTAGGTGAGTGACTGGGTGAGTGACTGGGTGAGTGACTAGGTGAGTGACTGGGTGAGTGACTAGGTGAGTGACTGGGTGTCACGCACGCCGATGCATCTCCCGGTACAGGATGGTGAGTGCCTGTAGTGAGTTGTCGTCTGTCGGTTCCAGAGCAGCAACGTCACGAGCGAGGCCCAGGGCCTCATCCTGGCGGCCAAGACGCTGCAGGCCAATCGCCTTGAGCACCTGGAGGTGAGGGCAGACACTCACCAACTCGCTCACCAACTCGCTCACCACTCACTCACTCACAAACTCACCAACTCGCTCACCAACTCGCTCACCAACTCGCTCACCACTCACTCACTCAGTCACTCACTCAGTCACCAACTCACCAACTCGCTCACCAACTCGCTCACCAACTCGCTCACCAACTCGCTCGCCAACTCACTCGCCAACTCACTTGCCAACTCGCTCACCAACTCGCTCACCCACTCACTCACCACTCACTCACCAACTCGCTCACCAACTCGCTCACCAACTCGCTCACCAACTCGCTCACCACTCACTCACCCACTCACTCACCCACTCAGTCACTCACCCAGCCACTCACTCACTAACCCACTCACTCACCAACTCGCTCACCAACTCGCTCACCCACTCAGTCATTCACCCACTCAGTCATTCACCCACTCAGTCACTCACCCAGCCACTCACTAACCCACTCACTCACCAACTCGCTCACCACTCACTCACTCACTCAGTCACCAACTCGCTCACCAACTCGCTCACCACTCACTCACTCAGTCACCAACTCACCAACTCGCTCACCAACTCGCTCACCACTCACTCACTCACTCACAAACTCACCAACTCGCTCACCAACTCGCTCACCAACTCGCTCACCACTCACTCAGTCACTCACTCAGTCACCAACTCACCAACTCGCTCACCAACTCGCTCACCCACTCACTCACTCAGTCACTCACTCAGTCACCAACTCACCAACTCGCTCACCAACTCGCTCACCAACTCGCTCACCAACTCGCTCGCCAACTCACTCGCCAACTCACTTGCCAACTCGCTCACCAACTCGCTCACCAACTCGCTCACCCACTCACTCACCACTCACTCACCAACTCGCTCACCAACTCGCTCACCAACTCGCTCACCACTCACTCACCCACTCACTCACCCACTCAGTCACTCACCCAGCCACTCACTCACTAACCCACTCACTCACCAACTCGCTCACCAACTCGCTCACCCACTCAGTCATTCACCCACTCAGTCACTCACCCAGCCACTCACTAACCCACTCACTCACCAACTCGCTCACCACTCACTCACTCACTCAGTCACCAACTCACCAACTCGCTCACCACTCACTCACTCAGTCACTCACCCAGCCACTCACTAACCCACTCACTCACCAACTCGCTCACCACTCACTCACTCAGTCACCAACTCACCAACTCGCTCACCAACTTGCTCACCACTCACTCACTCAGTCACCAACTCACCAACTCGCTCACTAACTCGCTCACCAACTCACTCACCAACTCACTCACCAACTCACTCACCAACTCACTCACCAACTCGCTCACCAACTCGCTCACCAACTCGCTCACCAACTCACTCACCAACTCACTCACCAACTCGCTCACCAACTCGCTCACCACTCACTCACCAACTCGCTCACCCACTCAGTCACTCACCCAGCCACTCACTAACCCACTCACTCACCACTCACTCACCAACTCGCTCACCCACTCAGTCACTCACCCACTCAGTCACTCACCCAGCCACTCACTAACCCACTCACTCACCAACTCGCTCACCAACTCGCTCACAAACTCGCTCACCAACTCGCTCACCACTCACTCACCAACTCGCTCACCCACTCAGTCACTCACCCAGCCACTCACTAACCCACTCACTCACCAACTCGCTCACCAACTCGCTCACCAACTCGCTCACCAACTCGCTACCACTCACTCACTCAGTCACCAACTCGCTCACCAACTCACTCACCAACTCGCTCACCCACTCGCTCACCAACTCACTCACCCACTCGCCCACCAACTCGCCCACCAACTCGCTCACCCACTCGCTCACCAACTCACTCACCCACTCGCTCACCCACTCGCTCACCCACTCACCAACTCACTCACCAACTCGCTCACTAACTCGCTCACCAACTCGCTGACCAACTCACTCACCAACTCACTCACCAACTCGCTCACCAACTCGCTCACCAACTCGCTCACCAACTCACTCACCAACTCGCTCACCAACTCGCTCACCACTCACTCACCAACTCGCTCACCCACTCAGTCACTCACCCAGCAACTCACTAACCCACTCACTCACCACTCACTCACCAACTCGCTCACCCACTCAGTTACTCACCCACTCAGTCACTCACCCAGCCACTCACTAACCCACTCACTCACCAACTCGCTCACCAACTCGCTCACCAACTCGCTCACCAACTCGCTCACCACTCACTCACTCACCCAGCCACTCACTAACCCACTCACTCACCAACTCGCTCACCAACTCGCTCACCAACTCGCTACCACTCACTCACTCACTCACCAACTCGCTCACCAACTCACTCACCAACTCGCTCACCAACTCGCTCACCAACTCGCTCACCCACTCGCTCACCCACTCGCTCACCCACTCACCAACTCACTCACCAACTCGCTCACCAACTCGCTCACCAACTCGCTGACCAACTCACTCACCAACTCGCTCACCAACTCGCTCACCAACTCGCTCACCAACTCGCTCACCAACTCACTCACCAACTCACTCACCAACTCGCTCACCAACTCGCTCACCAACTCGCTCACCACTCACTCACTCACCCAGCCACTCACTAACCCACTCACTCACCAACTCGCTCACCAACTCGCTCACCAACTCGCTACCACTCACTCACTCACTCACCAACTCGCTCACCAACTCACTCACCAACTCGCTCACCAACTCGCTCACCAACTCGCTCACCCACTCGCTCACCCACTCGCTCACCCACTCACCAACTCACTCACCAACTCGCTCACCAACTCGCTCACCAACTCGCTGACCAACTCACTCACCAACTCACTCACCAACTCGCTCACCAACTCGCTCACCAACTCGCTCACCAACTCACTCACCAACTCACTCACCAACTCGCTCACCAACTCGCTCACCAACTCGCTCACCACTCACTCACTCACCCAGCCACTCACTAACCCACTCACTCACCAACTCGCTCACCAACTCGCTCACCAACTCGCTACCACTCACTCACTCACTCACCAACTCGCTCACCAACTCACTCACCAACTCGCTCACCAACTCACTCACCAACTCGCTCACCCACTCGCTCACTAACTCACTCACCCACTCGCCCACCAACTCGCTCACCAACTCGCTCACCCACTCGCTCACCAACTCACTCACCCACTCGCTCACCCACTCGCTCACCCACTCGCTCACCAACTCGCTGACCAACTCGCTCACCAACTCGCTGACCAACTCGCTCACCACTCACTCACCAACTCGCTCACCACTCACTCACCAACTCGCTCACCCACTCTCTCACCCACTCGCTCACTCACCCACTCACTCACCTACTCACTCACTCACCTACTCACCCACTCACTCACTCATTCACTCACCCACTAATTCACTCACACACTCATTCACTCACCCACTCACTCACTCACCCACTCACTCACCCACCCACCCACCCACTCACTCACCCACCCACCCACTCACTCACCCACCTACCCACTCACCGATCCACTCACTCACTCACTCACCCACTTACTCACTCACTCACCCACCCACCCACTCACCCATAAACTCACTCACTCACTGACCCAGCCACCCACTCACCCATTCATTCACCCAGCCACTAACTCACCCAACAACTCGCTCACTCACCCCGCCACCCACCCTCATCGCCCAGGTGTGTGTGTGTGTGTAGGTGTGTGTGTGTAGGTGTGTGTGTAGGTGTGTGTGTAGGTGTGTGTGTAGGTGTGTGTGTGTGTGTAGGTGTGTGTGTAGGAGTGTGTGTGTAGGTGTGTGTAGGTGTGTGTGTAGGTGTGTGTAGGTGTGTGTGTAGGTGTGTGTAGGTGTGTGTGTAGGTGTGTAGGTGTGTGTGTAGGTGTGTAGGTGTGTGTGTAGGTGTGTGTGTAGGTGTGTGTGTAGGTGTGTGTGACTGTGTGTGTGACTGTGTGTGTGACTGTGTGTGTAGGTGTGTAGTTGTGTAGGTGTGTGTGTAGGTGTGTGTGTGACTGTGTGTGTGACTGTGTGTGTGACTGTGTGTGTAGGTGTGTAGTTGTGTAGGTGTGTGTGTAGGTGTGTGTGTGTAGGTGTGTGTAGGTGTGTGTAGGTGTGTGTAGGTGTGTGTAGGTGTGTGTAGGTGTTTGTGTGTAGGTGTGTGTGTGTAGGTGTGTGACTGTGTGTGACTGTGTAGATGTGTGTAGGTGTGTGACTGTGTGTGACTGTGTAGGTGTGTGTAGATGTGTGTAGGTGTGTGTAGGTGTGTGTGTGTAGGTGTGTGTGTGTAGGTGTGTGTGTGTGACTGTGTGTGTAACTGTGTGTGTGTATGTGGTGGGGAGTGATAGTGTAGTGGTTAGCGCTACGCTGCGCTATGAACCTGGCGACCCGGGTTCGATTCCCGCTCACGGCCAACACCAGTGATGATTATCTGAACCGGTCCCGGGCCTCCCCTAGGTCGACTCAGCCTCAAATGAGTACCTGGTGCGGTGTGTAAACATCGCCACTAGGGAGACAAAGGCGGTCGGGCGTGGTGCTGGCCACCCACCCCCTCGTGTACCGTTCCGGCCTTCATAGGTGCTCGCTAACAGCACTTGCCCCTACAGTCTGTTAAGGCTATACGGGGGATCTTTGTCTTTGTGTATGTGTAGGTGTGTGTGTGTGTGACTGTGTGTGTGTGTGCACCTTGGCACAGTGTAGGTCTCTGTGTTTCTTGAGGACGCGGTCCGCCTGTTGGATGGCCATCTTGTTGTTTGCATTGTCCAGGTAATCTACACAGACACAGACAAAGATCCCCCAGGTAGCCTCTAGCAACCTGTAGGGGCAAGTGCTGTTACTAGCGAGTAGCAGCACCTACACACACAGACAAAGATCCCCCAGGTAGCCTCTAGCAGGATGTAGGGGCAAGTGCTGTTAGTAGCGAGTAGCTGCACCTACACACACAGACAAAGATCCCCCAGGTAGCCTCTAGCAGGGCTGTAGGGGCAAGTGCTGTTAGTAGCGAGTAGCAGCACCTACACAGACACAGACAAAGATCCCCCAGGTAGCCTCTAGCAGGGCTGTAGGGGCAAGTGCTGTTAGTAGCGAGTAGCAGCACCTACACACACACAGACAAAGATCCCCCAGGTAGCCTTTAGCAGGCTGTAGGGGCAAGTGCTGTTAGTAGCGAGTAGCAGCACCTACACACACAGACAAAGATCCCCCAGGTAGCCTCTAGCAGGATGTAGGGGCAAGTGCTGTTAGTAGCGAGTAGCAGCACCTACACACACACAGACAAAGATCCTTCAGGTAGCCTCTAGCAGGCTGTAGGGGCAAGTGCTGTTAGTAGCGAGTAGCAGCACCTACACACACAGACAAAGATCCCCCAGGTAGCCTCTAGCAGGCTGTAGGGGCAAGTGCTGTTACTAGCACGTAGCAGCACCTACACACACACAGACAAAGATCCCCCAGGTAGCCTCTAGCAGGATGTAGGGGCAAGTGCTGTTAGTAGCGAGTAGCAGCACCTACACACACAAAGATCCCCCAGGTAGCCTCTAGCAGGCTGTAGGGGTAAGTGCTGTTAGTAGCGAGTAGCGGCACCTACACACACACAGACAAAGATCCCCCAGGTAGCCTCTAGCAGGATGTAGGGGCAAGTGCTGTTAGTAGCGAGTAGCAGCACCTACACATACAGACAAAGATCCCCCAGGTAGCCTCTAGCAGGATGTAGGGGCAAGTGCTGTTAGTAGCGAGTAGCAGCGCCTATAAGGCTACCGGCGCTGTGGCACACACAAGGGGGTGGGTGGCCACCACCACGCCCGGCCGCCTTTGTCTCCCCAGTGGCGATGTTCACTACACACCACACCAGGTACTCATTTGAGACTGAGTCCACCTAGAGGAGGCCCAAGACCGTTTCAGATAATCGTCACCGGTGTGAGCGTGAATTGAACACTCTCACACCCGGACACACAGTGACACACACACACAGACACACACACAGACACACAGTGACACACACACACACAGTCACACACACACACACACTGACACACACACTGACACAACAACAACCGCCATTCGCCACTAAGCGGCGGTGACGTCACCACGACGCTTGTGCCAGGCTATGTGCACCCTGAGGCCAAGTGAAGTGTCGAACGCCCGCTGGCAGGAGGTCACGGGGCAGACCCAGGTGCCACGGGTCGACTGACTGAGATGACTGGCTGATGCACCACCTGTGCCCCCTACTGTGCCAACCTGCTGTTCTTTAGCCACCCGGCGCTCCGCTCGTTGTTGTGAGCGTCGCTCCTCCGCCCTCCGTTGTTGTTGGAGGGCGACTGCCTCCAACTGCCCAGTAGCGTCCTTCACGAGCCTCCTCCACAGAGGCCGATCTTGACACCGCTGGTACCAGTCATCGGCAAGTCCACTTAGCTCCACGTCCTCCTGTACCACATCACTCCATCTCTTCTCTAGCCCGTGCCGCGCCCGTTTAGCCCCCTCGATCCGGACGAACAAAAGCTGTTTCGGCATGCGGTGGCTGGGCATGCAGGCTACATGACCCAGCCATCACAGCCTTGCCTGCCGGAGGAGCTCACCGATGGGACCTTGCCCAGATCTTTCAAGGATTTGTGAGCTCACACAATCCAGTCTGGTTAAACCCAGGATGGATCGTAGGCAGGCTAGCCTAAATGTTTCTAACCGGCGAGGATGTTCCATCAGGGGGGTCCACGTTTCGCAAGCGTAGAGAAGGGAGGGAATGACCGTGGCCGAGAAGACCTGAAGCTTAGTGCGGAGCGACAGACCAGGTAGCTTCCACACAGCGTTACGCAACCGATGAAAAGATATTGCCGCTCGACTGATTCAGAGTGAGACCTCTGCTATCAAACCGGAGCCGGTCATGAGCACACTGCCCAGGTATGGGAAACTCTCCACTCTCTCCACAACTGCCTTGCCTGCATCCTTCCACGGATGTTTGTCTTCGGTGGGGGCATAAGTAACTACGACCACCACTCCTCGCCTCTGGTTGATGGGAAGGCGAGCCCAAAGTAGCCGGGGGCTCACAGCTTCCCACACCTCACCGCCACGCTCCCATGCCCCCTTCATTATTTTGTTCAAAAGAAGAGCCACTCCCTGTTGTTTGGCAGTCTGCTGCCCCGAGTAGAGGAACTGTCCACCCCTCATGGTGGCAGGAGCCAGAACCGGTCCACCGGACCTCCTGAATGCCACAGAGATCCAGGCGGTACCGGTCCAGCTCCCGACAGAGAGAGCGGCAGCCTCTCCTCCGCTGTGAGCGTTCGAACATTCCACGTGGCCACACCAAGTGGCTTTTCGTTGTTTCTGGAGGAGCCCCGAGGGTTGAGATTCATTTCTCCTGGCTCCGCCAATTGGGGTTTGGCCAGGAGACGTCATAGACGGCTGTCCCCCCGGGGGCCTCCAGCACAAATTTCGTTTGATATTTTTAGTGTTTTGTGGTTTGGTGGAGGTGTTACCAGCTCCTCGCACCCGTCCAGAGCCCCCGTTTGGCCGCTGTGGTGGTCACAGACGCCATGAAGGGAAAGGCGAATCTCAGTTTGCCCTCCCCCCCCCCCCAAGGCACTGCTCACCACAGTGTTGCCGTCTGGAACCAACGGGAAAGACAAAGATCCCCCGTGCAGCCTTAACAGACTGTAGTGGCAAGTGCTGTTAGCGAGCACCACCTATGAAGGCCGGAACGGTACACGAGGGGGTGGGTGGCTACCAGCACCACGCCCGGCCGCCTTTGTCTCCCCAGTGGCGATGTTTACACACCGCACCAGGTTCTCATTTCAGGCTGAGTCGACCTAGGGGAGGCCCGGGACCGGTTCAGATAATCGTCACCGGTGTTGGCCGTGAGCGGGAATCGAACCCGGGTCGCCGGGTTCATAGCGCAGCGTAGCGCTAAACGCTACACTATCGCTCCCCACACAGTGACACACAAAGACAAAGACACACACACACTGACACACACACACTGACACACACACTGACACACACAGACACACACACTGACACACACTGACACACACAAACTGACACACACAGACTGACACACACTGACACACACACACTGACAGACACTGACACACACACACACTGACACATACTGACACACTGACACACAGAAACTGACACACACTGACACACACACACTGACACACACACACTGACACACACAAATTGACACATTGACACACACAAACTGACACACACACCCTGACACACACTGACACACACACTGACACACACACACTGACACACACACACACTGACACACACACACTGACACACACTGACACACACACACTGACACACACACAGTCACACTGACACACACACTGACACACACACTGACACACAGACACACACACACTGACACACAATGCCAGACGGAGCTAATGCACTGGCACAGCTGTGGGGCGTGAATGAGTCAAACCCGACTCTACCCCGAGTCTCATCAATGAATGTGCCGCATCATCAGCATCGCCAAAGCACACCCCGCACACCCACCCACTCACATACTCTCACATACACACACTGACACACCCACTCACACACACTCTCACATACTCACACACACACTCTCACATACACACACACCCCACACATTCACATACACTCTCACACACACCCCACACACACTCTCACCCACTCACACATACTCTCACATACTCACACACACACCCACTCACACACACTCTCACATACTCCCCCATACACCCACCCACTCACACACACACTCTCACATACACACACACCCACTCATCCACCCACTCACCCACCCACTCACACACACTCTCACACACACCCACTCACACACACTCTCACATACTCACACACACTCTCACATACACACACACCCCACACATTCACATACACTCTCACACACACCCCACACACACTCTCACATACACCCACACCCACCCACCCACCCACCCACTCACACACACTCTCACATACTCACACACACCCACACACTCTCACACACACCCCACACACCCACTAACACACACTCTCACACACACCCCACACACCAACTCACACACACTCTCACATACTCCCCCATACACCCACCCACTCACACACACTCTCACATACACACACACCCACCCACCCACTCACACACACTCTCACATACTCTCACACACACCGCACCCACTCACACACACCCCACACAACCAACACACTCACACACACTCTCACATACTCACACACACACACACACCCACTCACACTCACTCTCCCATACTCTCACATACTCACACACCCCACTCACTCACTCACACTCTCACATACTCACACACACACACTCACACACCCCACACACTCACACACACTTTCAGACACTCACACACCCCACACACCAACCCACTCACTCTCAAACATACTCACACACAATCCCACTCACTCACTCACATACTCACACACCCCACACACTCACACACACACACTCTCACGTACTCACACACCCCACATACCCACTCACACTCTCACATACACACACACCCCACACACTCACTCACACTCTCACATACACACCCACCCACTCACTCACACTCAAACATACTCACACACACACACAACCACTCACTCACACTCTCACATACTCACACACACACACCCACTCACTCACACTCTCACATACTCACACACCCACCCACCCACTCACTCACACTCTCAGACACTCACACACATACACACCACACACCCACCCACTCACTCACACTCTCACATACTCACACACACCCCACCCACCCACTCACTCACACTCTCACACACCCCACACCCCACACACCCACTCACACTCACATACTCACACACCCCACACACTCACACACACTCTCACATACTCGCACACACACCCACCCACTCACTCACACACACTCTCCCATACTCACACACACACCCACTCACTCACACTCTCACATACTCACACACACACCCACCCACTCACTCACACTCTCATATACTCACACACCCCACACACACACTCACTCACACTCTCACATACTCACACACCCCACACACCCACCCACTCACTCACACACACTCTCAGACACTCACACACATACACACCCACCCACTCACTCACACTCTCACATACTCACACACACACCCCACCCACTCACTCACACATTGACCCACTGACTCACTCATACACTCACCCACTCACTCACACTCACTGACACACTTACTGACACACTTACTGAAACTCTCCCACCTCCTCACGTACACACTCACGTACACACTCACTCACACACTCACCAACACACTCACTGACACACTGACTCGCTGATACACTCACACACTCACTCACCCACCCATTCATTCACCTACCCACTCACGCACGCACACACCTACACACTCACACACAAAGATCCCCCGTATAGCCTGTAACAGGCTGTAGGGGCAAGTGCTGTTAGTAGCGAGTAGCAGCACCTACACACACAGATAAAGATCCTCCAGGTAGCCTCTAGCAGGGCTGTAGGGGCAAGTGTTGTTAGTAGCGAGTAGCAGCACCTACACACATACAGACAAAGATCCCCCAGGTAGCCTCTAGCAGGGCTGTAGGGGCAAGTGTTGTTAGTAGCGAGTAGCAGCACCTACACACACACACAGACAAAGATCCCCCAAGTAGCCTCTAGCAGGGCTGTAGGGGAAAGTGCTGCTAGTAGCGAGTAGCAGCACCTACACACACACACAAAGATCCCCCAGCACCACGCCCGGCCGCCTTTGTCTCTCCCCCAGTGCTGGCGATGTTCACTACACACCACAGCTACACCAGACACTCAGTTCAGGCTGTGTCGACCTAGGGGAGGCCCAGGACCGGTTCAGATAATCGCTGTCACTGGTGGTGGTGGTGGCGGCCGTGAGCGGGAATCGAACTAGGGTCTATCTGGGTTAGTAGCGCAGCGCTAACCACTGCACCACCACTCCCCGCATAGAGACCCACACAGAGACCCACAGATCACCATAGAGACCCATAGAAATCCACAGAGAGACTCCCATTGACCCAGAAACCCATAGAGACTCAGTTTTCAGTTTCATATTATTTATTTTTGGAATAGCCCTGTGAGCCATTCGGCTCTTGAATTGGGTGCAACCACAACAAACAAAACTAAAACACGACCCATAGAGACCCATAGAGACCCATAGACACCCATAGAGACCTACAGAGATACACAGACCCATAGAGACCCATAGAGACCTACAGAGACCTACAGAGACACACAGAGATCCAGAGACCCATAGAGACCCATAGAGATCTATAGAAACACACAGACACCCATAGAGACCTACAGAGACCCATAGAGACCCATAGAGACCTACAGAGACCTACAGAGACACACAGAGACACACAGAGATCTAGAGACCCATAGAGACCTACAGAGACACACAGAGACCCATAGAGACCCATAGAGATCTACAGAGATACACAGAGACCCATAGAGACCCATAGAGACCCATAGAGATCTACAGAGACACACAGAGACCCATAGAGACCCATAGAGATCTACAGAGACACACAGAGACCCACAGAGACCCATAGAGATCTACAGAGACACACAGAGACAGAGACCCGGGTTCGTAGCGCTAACCGCTAACCGCTGCCCCACCGCTCCCCTCCCAGCCACCCCACCACCCACACATTCTACCCAACCACACACACACACGCCGGACTGGTGAAGTATGGCCATTTACAAACCCAACCCCGTCTCACACCATCACAAACTAAAGTCTGCAGCCAACGAGACCACGGTCCCTTAGGCCTCAGCCTACGGCCTTTCCTGGATCCGCCGGCCGCCTCCCCCCCCACCGCACCACCGGGGCCCCGCTAGTCGAGCACCCCCCCCCCCACCCTACCCCCTCGGTTTACGGGGTTGGACGCTCTAAGCTCGCGGGGCGGGGGTGGTGGCTGTGCGAGTGAGCCGAGTGGCAGCCCCGCTCGTGCCCGAGAGATGTCGCGGTAGCGCCGCCGCCGCCGCCGCTACCGCCGCTACCTCCCGGCGCGGCAGACCGCGCGCGCGACCCCCGTTACCGTAGACAGGCCTCAGGCGGCGGTCGTTAGGATCCTGCACATGGCTGCGGGCAGCCATCGCGCCGCTTTGCACTGCGCATGCGCGCGGGGGTGGGGTGGGGTGGGGGGGGTTGTGATGGAGGGGTGGGGGTGGGGGGTGGAGGGGGGATTGAGGTGGTGGGGGCGGGGGTGGGGAGGGGTGGGGTGGGACGCGGTGATTAAGAGGTGACGTCACTGTGTGGGTCTCTATGAGTCTCTATGGGTCTCTGTGTGTCTCTATGAGTCTCTATGGGTCTCTATGTGTCTCTATGGGTCTCTGTGTGTCTCTATGAGTCTCTATGGGTCTCTGTGTGTCTCTATGAGTCTCTGTGAGTCTCTGTGGGTCTCTATGAGTCTCTATTGGTCTCTGTGTGTCTCTATGGGTCTCTATGAGTCTCTATGAGTCTCTATGGGTCTCTGTGGGTCTCTGTGTGTCTCTATGAGTCTCTGTGGGTCTCTGTGTGTCTCTATGGGTCTCTGTGTGTCTCTATGAGTCTCTATGAGTCTCTATGGGTCTCTGTGGGTCTCTGTGTGTCTCTATGAGTCTCTGTGAGTCTCTGTGGGTCTCTATGAGTCTCTATTGGTCTCTGTGTGTATCTATGGGTCTCTATGAGTCTCTATGAGTCTCTATGGGTCTCTGTGGGTCTCTGTGTGTCTCTATGAGTCTCTGTGGGTCTCTGTGTGTCTCTATGGGTCTCTGTGTGTCTCTATGAGTCTCTATGAGTCTCTATGGGTCTCTGTGGGTCTCTGTGTGTCTCTATGAGTCTCTGTGGGTCTCTGTGTGTCTCTATGGGTCTCTGTGTGTCTCTATGAGTCTCTATGAGTCTCTATGGGTCTCTGTGGGTCTCTGTGTGTCTCTATGAGTCTCTATGGGTCTCTATGAGTCTCTATGGGTTTCTGTGTGTCTCTATGGGTCTCTGTGTGTCTCTATGAGTCTCTATGAGTCTCTATGGGTCTCTGTGGGTCTCTGTGTGTCTCTATGAGTCTCTGTGGGTCTCTGTGTGTCTCTATGGGTCTCTGTGTGTCTCTGTGGGTCACTCTGTGTATCTCTATGAGTCTCTGTGGGTCTCTATGGGTCACTGTGTGGGTCTCTGTGGGTCTCTATGAGTCTCTGTGGGTCTCTATGGGTCACTGTGTGGGTCTCTTTGAGACTCTGTGGGTCTCTATGGGTCACTGTGTGGGTCTCTGTGTGTCTCTATGAGTCTCTGTGGGTCTCTACGGGTCACTCTGTGGGTCTCTATGAGTCTCTGTGGGTCTCTATGGGTCACTCTGCGGGTCTCTATGAGTCTATGAGTCTCTATGGGTCGCTGTGTGTCTCTATGATCCTTTGATTACAAAGATCATGAAAACTAGAGGCAAGGCTTGGGCATGTGCTCACAAAAGTAATTTGGTCAGTGACTGGCTAGAATAGTGGATTTTAAGGAATAGATGCGTCAAAAAAATATATGGCATGCAAAAAATGCCTACTTTTCCTCCACTCTTCCTGGAATCACATGGAAATGCCAGGATTTTCTGGAAAACAATAAAATCTATCGAAAAGGCATCCAAAACAGACAATCTGCCCGTTGAGCTTAACCGAAATGGGGAATATTTTCCAGATCCCAAAAAAATAGCTGACAATTTTAACCTCATAGTAATAGGTTTTACCCTTTTAACTGGCACAAAAACTGACACCTTTATTCAAGGCGTCATGTTTGCAATAACCACAACACAAGCAGTCAAAATGCAAACAAAAGAGGCAACTCTGATAATAATAATATTGGCACTGTCCTTGAATTTGATTGGTCCACACTCCGAGACGGCTTTTCTTAGAGCCCTTTAGTCTCCACTGGTGTTGGACCACAAGACTATATCTTGTTACTGGCAAAGGAGGTCTCATAATGTAAATGCTCACCCCGAGCCCTCAATACTCTGATAGTGCGCTGTTTTTTGAGTTGTACGCCTTTTGGCGTCTTCTGGTCCAACACCAATGGAGACTAAAGGGCTCTAAGAAAAGCCGTCTCTGGTGTGGACCAATCAAATTCAAGGACAGTGCCAATATCATTATTATTATCAGAGTTGCCTCTTTTGTTTGCATTTTGACTGCTTGTGTTGTGGTTATTGCAGACATGATGCCTTGAATAAAGGTGTCAGTTTTTTTTGCCAGTTAAAAGGGTCAAACCTATTACCATATCTTGTTACTGGCAAAGAAGGCCTCATAATTGTAACCTTCGTTTTTCTGAAGGCGGTAATCTTCTTGATAATGTTTTGGGAGTCACCCCTGCTCATGCAAATCCCTACACCCCTGTCCAAACATTAAACGAATTTAGTTTCCAGCCAATCCACGAAAGTAATGTTCTGAAACAACTCAAAGGGTCCTCCTCTACCGGAGCAGATAGTTTTCCCGTCTTTGCTCTACTAACTGTTGGTCACCTAATATACAAACCTATAGCCCATATTTTCAACCTGTCCATCAAAGAAGCATCAGTTCCTCGAGAATGGAAACATTCCTATGTCCGTCCACTTCACAAAGGGGGCCCTAAAGATGATCCCAATAACTAGCGACCTATCTCAATTTTGTCCCCGTTGATGAACATTTTTGAAAAATTATTGAACTACCAAATTAGCAGTTTCAAGTCCACCAACAATCTATCACATCCAAAACAATCTGGGGTTCCGAAAAGAATACAGCACCACATCTGCTGCATTAGACTCTCTGAATCACATTTACAGTAGCCTTGATAATAAGCAGTACTGTGCCTGTCTTTTTCTTGACCTGTCCAAAGCTTTTGATACAGTAGACCACAACACCCTGCTTAGTAAACTAAGTTGCCTCGGTTTTTCCGAGAACACAGCAAAATGGTAGAAAAATTACCTCTTTTCTCGCACCCAAACTGTATTCACAGATGGTTGGAGGTCAAACAGCGTGAAGATAACAAAAGGGGTTCCACATGGTTCCATCCTCGGCCCCCTCTTGTTCTCTCTTTATGTCAATGACTTGGGCACTGACCCGGATCATTCCAGGGTAAATCTTTTTGCAGATGACACGATACTGATCACCGCTGGCCGCTCTCCAGATGACGTGATTGCTAAGCTCCAGGGTGATTTCAACAAACTACAACATCAGCTAGTTGCTCTTAAACTAGTCCTGAATACCTCCAAAACCAAGGTGCTATGCTTCTCACCGGGACTAAAGCAGGAAGTTATTTTTCCCAAATTACATTCCTTAAATAATTGTCAAATAGAGCAAGTCAAGATCTATAAGTATCTTGGGGTCATCCTGGATTCAAAACTGAGTTTTGAAGATCACATTGAATATATTGGTAAAAAGACAAAAATAAAAATTAGTTTTCTGTATCGACACAAGCACTGCTTCCCCCCAATGTTCCGTTTGGAATTGATAAAAGCTACCATACTGCCTCTACTTGACTCCTGTGACATCGTGTATAAATCAGCCCCAACGTACTGTACTGAAGAAGCTTGATTCCATCTATCACTCGGCCTTAAGATTTGCGTTGAACTGCCCATATAGGACTCACCACTGTGATCTCTACATTGGGTCAAACTTAACATCTCTGAATGTTCGACGGCTTGTGCACCGGATCTTATTGATTCACGATGTGCTTACAAAAAAATCCGCAGACTTTACCTGCTGCTGGATCTCCTCTCTGTTTCAAAGAACAAATTTAACCTCAGGTCTTCGCTCATTTACCAGCTTCACATTCCCCTATTGCCGTACAAAAACCGGAGGAAGGGCCTTTGCTATTGATGCCCCCAGGGTCTGGAATGCTATTGCCAATAAACTGCGACTTGAATCGCTACCTGTGAGATCTTCACTCAAAACTGCTCTAGAGGAGTTGCACACCCCTAGCTGCCGCTGCTATTCAGTGGCCTAAAATAAAATGAAATGTTTCGCTCCGGATGACCGCTGCAAAGTATTATCTGTATTTTGATTTAGCGTGCTGATCTTAAAGGTGCATTGAAAAATGTGATACTCCGACTGATGCTCCTGTTGTTTGTGGAGTAACTCATGCAGCCAGCTGTGGCTCTAGGATTTGGTGTTACATGTTATTTATGTAGTTTATTGTTAAAAATTCGGTCACAGTTCCTATGATCACTGTTACATTGCAATTATGGCTTTATTTTGGTGATTTCTAAAAGTTTTTTGGTTTGGCCATGTTTTTGTTTATTGTAGTACGGAGTTAGACTGACGGCCTTAATCTAAGTTGTCTTACTCATTGTTTTTTTCGGTAAAGTCACGTGTTTAGAAAGACAATAAAATTATATTAAAACGAAAAACAACAACCACGACGTTTCGATCACAACGCGAGCGATCTTCATCAGGTGTCAAGAACGAATCAGGTTAATACAAACACAAAAAGATGAGAGACGAGAATTTAACAAACCTGAAAAACATTATGTGAAGCACATCCAGTCAGGCCAACAACACTGTTAGACACTTCCTGGCGGACCACGTTATTTCAGAAGAGTGTTAAATTTCGTGTTCAACCTTTGGATTGCACATAGCAGCATAGATAGAATGAAAAATACGAGGTACACAGTCAGTAGAAATACATAAGCAAGTCCACCAAGAGGTAAGGAGGGAGGAAAGACGGACAGGGAGGCAGAGAGAGAGAGAGAGGGGGCAGCACATAAAAGGACCACCTCTTGTAAATACAAAACGGCAGCTCAACAAATGACCACCTCTTGTAAATACAAAACGGCAGCTCAAAAAAGGGCACATCTTACACATAATTACAACGGTAACTTCCCCGTAGAAGTGTTATAATAAAGTATTAAAGCTTTCGTGACTGCATAAAATTACTCATTGGTTTTTTCGGTAAAGTCACGTGTGTAGGAAGACAATAAAATTATATTAAAACGAAAAACACAATCACGACGTTTCGATCACAACGCGAGCGATCTTCATCAGGTGTCAAGAACAAATCACGGAATGCAAACACAGCAAAAAGATGAGAGACGAGAATTCAACAAACCTGAAAAAAACATTACGTGAAGCCACATCCAGTCAGGCCAACAACACAGTTAGAAACTTCCTGGCGGACAACGAATTTCAGAAGAGTGTTAACTTTCGTGTTCAACCTTTGGATTGCACATAGCAGCATAGATAGAATGAAAAATACGAGGTACACAGTCAGTAGAAATACATATACAAGTCCACCAAGAGGTAAGGAGGGAGGAAAGACGGACAGGGAGGCAGAGAGAGAGAGAGAGGGGGCAGCACATAAAAGGACCACCTCTTGTAAATACAAAACGGCAGCTCAAAAAAGGGCACATCTTACACATAATTACAACGGTAACTTCCCCGTAGAAGTGTGATAGTAAAGTATTCAAGCTTTCGTGACTGCATAAAATTACTCATTGTTTTTTTCGGTAAAGTCACGTATGTAGAAATACAATAAAATCATATTTTAAAATACCAATCACGACGTTTCGATCACAATGCAAGCGATCTTCATCAGGTGTCAAGAACAAATCCCGGAATGTAAACACAACAAAAAGATGAGAGACGAGAATTCAACAAATCTGACAAAACATTACGTGAAGCCACATCCAGTCAGGCCAACAACACAGTTAGACACTTCCTGGCGGACCACGTTATTTCAGAAGAGCGTTACATTTCGTGTTCAACCTTCGGATTGCACATAGCAGCATAGATAGGATGAAAAATACGAGGTACACGGTCAGTAGAAATACATATACAGCTCAAAAAATGGCACATCTTACATTCTATCTATGCTGCTATGTGCAATCCAAAGGTTGAACACGAAATTTAACACTCTTCTGAAATAACGTGGTCCGCCAGGAAGTGTCTAACTGTGTTGTTGGCCTGACTGGATGTGGCTTCACGTAATGTTTTTTTCAGGTTTGTTGAATTCTCGTCTCTCCATCTTCTTGTGTTTGTATTTACCTCCCGTGATTCGTTCTTGACACCCGATGAAGATCGCTCGTGTTGTGATCGAAACGTCGTGATTGTTGTTTGTTTTAATATAATTTTAATGTCTTTCTAAACACGTGACTTTACCGAAAAAACCAATGAGTAATTTTATGCAGTCACAAAAGCTTGAATACTTTACTATCACACTTCTACGGGGAAGTTACCGTTGTAATTATGTGTAAGATGTGCCCCTTTTTGAGCTGCTGTTTTGTATTTACAAGATGTGGTCATTTGTTGAGCTGCCGTTTTGTATTCACAAGAGGTGGTCCTTTTATGTGCTGCCCCCTCTCTCTCTCTCTCTGCCTCCCTGTCCGTCTTTCCTCCCTCCTTACCTCTTGGTGGACTTGTATATGTATTTCTACTGACCGTGTACCTCGTATTTTTCATTCTATCTATGCTGCTATGTGCAATCCAAAGGTTGAACACGAAATGTAACACCCTCCTGAAATCCGTGGTCCGCCAGGAAGTGTCTGTGTTGTTGGCCTGACTGGATGTGGCTTCACATAATGTTTTGTCAGATTTGTTGAATTCTCGTCTCTCCATCTTCTTGTGTTTGTATTTACCTCCCGTGATTCGCTCTTGACACCCGATGAAGATCGCTCGCGTTGTGATCGAAACGTCGTGATTGTTGTTTTTCGTTTTAATATAATTTTCTTGTCTTCCTACACACGTGACTGTACCGAAAAAAAGCAATGAGTAACTTTACGCTGTCACGAAAGCTTTCATACTCAAAGTTTTCTTGTTGTGGTTGTGGTTGTTGGTGTTGTTGTTTGATTTGCATCCCACTGGGATTTCTTGCACGCAGCGTTGGTGGTGTACGGTGCTTGTACAAGAATATTTTGATGGGGTTTTTTTCCCATGGATTTTCTGTTTTGCACAGTCAACACGCAAATTTGACTTTAAGATGTTTTTCTTGTTAGTGTTTTTAGTTTTTTTGGTTTGTCGTGGTTGCACTCCGATTCAAGAGCCGTATGGCGCTGTCCTCGAGACAGCCTGATCCCGTCACCTGATGAAGGCCGCTTGTGTTGTGGCCGAAACGTCGTGATTTTTGTTGTTTTATTTTTTACCTACGTGACTTTACCGAATAGAACCAAAGAGTATGGATCCTTGCAGTCACGAAAGCTTTAAATCTAGAAGAGCCGTATGGCTCACAGGGCTATACCAAATAATTAAAACTATTAAACTATTAAATGAAACTATGAACTCTGTGGGTCTCTATGGGTCACTGTGTCGGTCTCTGTGAGTCTCTATGGGTCTCTATGGGTGTCTATGGGTCTCTGTGTGTGTCTGTGGGTCTCTGTGTGTCTCTATGAGTCTCTGTGGGTCTCTATGAGTCTCTGTAGGTCTCTATGAGTATATGTGAGTCTCTATGAGTCTCTATGAGTCTCTGTGTGTCTCTATGGGTCACTCTGTGGGTCTCTATGAGTCTCTGTGTGTCTCTATGGGTCACTCTGTGGGTCTCTATGAGTCTCTGTGTGTCTCTATGGGTCACTCTGTGTGTCTCTATACGTCTCTATCAGTCTCTGTGGGTCGCTATGGGTCTCTGTGTGGGTCTCTATGAGTCTCTGTGGGTCTCTGTGTGTCTCTGTGTGTCTCTATGAGTCTCTATGAGTCTCTGTGGGTCTCTATGAGTTTCTGTGAGTGTTTCTATGAGTCTCTGTGGGTCTCTATGGGTCTCTGTGTGGGTCTCTATGAGTCTCTGTGGGTCTCTGTGTGTCTCTGTGTGTCTCTATGAGTCTCTATGAGTCTCTGTGGGTCTCTATGAGTTTCTGTGAGTGTTTCTATGAGTCTCTGTGGGTCTCTATGGGTCTCTGTGTGGGTCTCTATGAGTCTCTGTGAGACTCTGTGTGTCTCTATGGGTCACTCTGTGGGTCTCTAAGAGTCTCTGTGTGTCTCTATGGGTCACTCTGTGTGTCTCTATGGGTCTCTATGAGTCTCTGTGGGTCTCTATGGGTCACTCTGTGGGTCTCTATGAGTCTCTGTGTGTCTCTATGGGTCACTCTGTGTGTCTCTATAAGTCTCTATGAGTCTCTGTGGGTCGCTATGAGTTTCTGTGAGTGTCTCTATGAGTCTCTGTGGGTCTCTATGGGTCGCTGTGTGGGTCTCTATGAGTCTCTGTGGGTCTCTGTGTGTCTCTATGAGTTTCTGTGAGTGTCTCTATGAGTCTCTGTGGGTCTCTATGGGTCGCTGTGTGGGTCTCTATGAGTCTTTGTGGATCTCTGTGTGTCTCTATGGGTCACTGTGGGTCTCTGTGGGTCTGTATGGGTCACTCTGTGGGTCTCTATGGGTCTCTGTGGGTCTCTCCATGTGAGGAGTGGTGGTGCAGTGGTTAGGACTGCGCTACTAACCCAGGGAGACCTGAGTTCAATTCCCGCTCACGGCCACCACCACCACCAGTGACAGCGATTATCTGAACCGATCCTGGGCCTCCCCTAGGTCGACTCAGCCTCAAGTGAGTGTCTGGTGTAGCTGTGGTGTGTAGTGAACATCGCCAGCACTGGGGGAGAGACAAAGGCGGCCAGGCGTGGTGCTGGTAGCCACCCACCCACCCCCTCTGTGTGTGTGTAGGTGCTGCTACTCGCTACTCACAGCACTTGCCCCTACAGCTTGCTAGAAGCTACCTGGGGGATCTTTGTCTGTGTGTAGGTGCTGCTACTCGCTACTCACAGCACTTGCCCCTACAGCCTGCTAGAGGCTACCTGGGGGATCTTTGTCTGTGTGTAGGTGCTGCTACTCGCTACTCACAGCACTTGCCCCTACAGCCTGCTAGAGGCTACCTGGGGGATCTTTGTCTCTGTGTGTGTAGGTGCTGCTACTCGCTACTCACAGCACTTGCCCCTACAGCCTGCTAGAGGCTACCTGGGGGATCTTTGTTTGTGTGTAGGTGCTGCTACTCGCTACTCACAGCACTTGCCCCTACAGCCTGCTAGAGGCTACCTGGGGGATCTTTGTCTCTGTGTGTGTAGGTGCTGCTACTCGCTACTAGAAGCACTTGCCCCTACAGCCTGCTAGAGGCTACCTGGGGGATCTTTATCTGTGTGTGTAGGTGCTGCTACTCGCTACTGACAGCACTTGCCCCTACATCCTGCTAGAGGCTACCTGGGGGATCTTTGTCTGTGTGTGTAGGTGCTGCTACTAACAGCACTTGCCCCTACAGCCTGCTAGAGGCTACCTGAGGGATCTTTGTCTGTATGTGTGTAGGTGCTGCTACTCGCTACTCACAGCACTTGCCCCTACAGCCTGCTAGAGGCTACCTGGGGGATCTTTGTCTGTGTGTAGGTGCTGCTACTCGCTACTCAGAGCACTTGCCCCTACAGGCTGCTAGAGGCTACCTGGGGGATCTTTGTCCGTGTGTAGGTACTGCTACTCGCTACTAACAGCACTTGCCCTTTCAGCCCTGCTAGAGGCTACCTGGGGGATCTTTGTCTGTGTGTGTAGGTGCTGCTACTCGCTACTAATAGCACTTGCCCCTACAGCCTGCTAGAGGCTACCTGGGGGATCTTTGTCTGTGTTTGTAGGTGCTGCTACTCGCTACTAACAGCACTTGCCCCTACAGCCTGCTAGAGGCTACCTGGGGGATCTTTGTCTGTGTGTGTAGGTGCTGCTACTCGCTACTAACAGCACTTGCCCCTACAGCCTGCTAGAGGCTACCTGGGGGATCTTTGTCTTTCAAATGTATCTCTACTTCTGTCATAAAGACACATAGACACCCACAGATACCCATAGAGACACATAGACACTCACAGAGACACATAGAGACCCACAACAACAACAACAACCGCCATTCGCCACTAAGTGGCGGTGACGTCACCACGACGCTTGTGCCAGGCTATGTGCACCGTGAGGCCACGTGAAGTGTCGAACGCCCGCTGGCAGGAGGTCACTGGGCAGACCCAGGTGCCACGGGTCGACTGACTGAGATGACTGGCTGATGCACCACCTGTGCCCCCTACTGTGCCCACCTGCTGTGCTTTAGCCACCCGGCGTTCCGCTCGTTGTTGTGAGCGTCGCTCCTCCGCCCTCCGTTGTTGTTGGAGGGCGACTGCCTCCAACTGCCCAGTAGCATCCTTCACGAGCCTCCTCCACAGAGGCCGATCTTGACACCGCTGGTACCAGTCATCGGCAAGTCCACTCAGCTCCACGTCCTCCTGTACCACATCACTCCATCTCTTCTCTAGCCCGTGCCGCGCCCGCTTAGCCCCCTCAATCCGGCCAAACAAAAGCTGTTTCGGCATGCGGTGGCTGGGCATGCGGGCTACATGACCCAGCCATCGCAGCCTTGCCTGCCGGAGGAGCTCACCGATGGGACCCTGCCCAGATCTTTCAAGGATTTGTGAGCTCCTCACACAATCCAGTCTGGTTAAACCCAGGATGGATCGTAGGCAGGCCAGCCTAAATGTTTCTAACCGGCGAAGATGTTCCATTAGGGGGGTCCACGTTTCGCAAGCGTAGAGAAGGGAGGGAATGACCGTGGCCGAGAAGACCTGAAGCTTAGTGCGGAGCGACAGACCAGGTAGCTTCCACACAGCGTTACGCAACCGATGAAAAGATATTGCCGCTCGACTGATTCGGAGTGAGACCTCTGCTGTTAAACTGGAGCCAGTCATGAGCACACTGCCCAGGTATGGGAAACTCTCCACTCGCTCCACAACTGCCCCATCACCGATTGGGACTTGTGGGGGTGGAGTGTCCGATGGTACAAAATACCCAGGCAGGTGCTTAGTTTTGGTGGGGCTGATGGTAAGGCCCCACCTCTTAGTGGCACGCTCCAGTCTCAGCAGCAGCGTCTCCAACTCCTCCTCTGACTGAGCAGCTATTACCAAATCATCAGCATACATAACGTGGTTGAGTAATAGGGAGCCATAGAGACCCACACACACCCATAGACACTCACAGACACCCACAGACACCCACAGACACCCATAGAGACACATAGAGACACATAGACACCCATAGAGACACATAGACACCCATAGAGACACATATACACCCATAGAGACACATAGACACCCATAGAGACCCACAGACACCATTAGAGATACCCACAGACACCCATAGAGACACATAAACACCCATAGAGACACATAGACACCCACAGAGAGACATAGACACCCACAGATACCCATAGAGACACATAGACACCCATAGAGACACATAGACACCCACAGAGACACATAGACACCCATAGAGACACATAGACACCCATAGAGACACTTAGACACTCATAGACACCCACAGATACACCCATAGAGACACATAGACACTCATAGAGACCCACAGACACCCACAGAGACACATATACACCCATAGAGACACATAGAGACCCACAGAGACACATAGACACCCATAGAGACACATAGACACCGACAGAGACACATAGACACCCATAGACACCCACAGACACCCATAGACACCCACAGACACCCATAGAGACACATAGACACCCATAGAGACACATAGACACCCATAGACACCCACAGACACCGACAGAGACACATAGACACCCACAGAGACACATAGAGACACATAGACACCCACAGACACCCACAGACACCCATAGAGACACATAGAGACACATAGACACCCAAAGAGACACAAAGCCACCCATAGAGACACATAGACACGCATAGAGACACATAGACACCCATAGAGACATATAGACACCCATAGAGACACTCAGACACCCATAGAGACCCACAGACACCCATAGAGACACATAGACACCCATAGAGACACATCGACACCCATAGAGACACATAGACACCCATAGAGACACATAGACACCCATAGAGACCCACAGACACCCATAGATACCCACAGACACACACAGAGACACATAGAGACCCACATAGACACATAGACACTCACATATATACATAGACACTCACAGAGACACATAGACACCCATAGAGACACATAGACACTGACAGAGACACATAGACACCAACAGACACACATAAACACCCATAGAGATACATAGACACCCATAGAGACAATTAGACACCCATAGAGACACATAGACACCCATAGAGATATATTGACACCCATAGAGGCACATAGAGATACCCACAGACACTCTCAGAGACACATAGACACCCATAGACACCCACAGACACCCACAGAGACACAGACACCCATAGAGACACATAGACACCCATAGAGACACATAGTCACCCATAGAGGCACATAGACACCCATAGAGTCACATAGACATCCATAGAGACACATAGAGACCCAGAGACACCCACAGACACCCACAGAGACACCCATAGACACACATAGACACCCACAGAGACACATAGACACCCACAGAGACACACAGACACCCATAGAGACCCACAGACACCCATAGAGATACATAGACACCCATAGAGACACATAGACACCCATAGAGACACATAGTCACCCATAGAGACACATAGACACCCATAGAGACACAGAGACACACAGAGACACACAGACACCCACAGAGACACATAGACACCCATAGAGACCAACAGACACCCACAGAGACACATAGACACCCACAGAGACACATAGACACCCATAGACACCCACAGACACCCACAGAGACACACAGACACCCATAGAGACATATAGACACCCATAGAGACACATAGACACTCATAGAGACCCACAGACACCCATAGAGATACCCACAGACACCCACAGAGACACATATACACCCACAGAGACACATAGACACCTACAGACACCTACAGAGACACATAGACACCTACAGAGACACATAGACACACAGAGACACATAGACACCCATAGAGATACACAGACACCTACAGAGACACAGAGACACACAGAGACACATAGACACCCACAGAGACACACAGACACCCATAGAGACACCCACAGAGACACACAGGGACACATAGACACCCATAGAGGTACACAGACACCTACAGAGACACATAGACACACATAGACACCCACAGAGACACTCACATAGACACCCACAGAGACACTCACATAGACACCCACAGAGACACTCACATAGACACACACAGAGACACACAGACACACATAGAGACACTCACAGAGACACATAGACACCCATAGAGACACACACACCCACAGACACCCACAGAGACACAGAGACACATAGAGACACATAGACACCCATAGAGACACATAGACACCTACAGAGACACAGAGACACATAGGCACCCACAGACACCCACATAGACACTCACATAGACACCCACAGACACACACAGAGACACATAGACACCCACAGAGACACAGAGACACATAGACACCCATAGAGACACACAGACCACCACAGACACCCACAGAGACACAGAGACACACAGAGACACATAGACACCCACAGAGACACTCACATAGACACACACAGAGACAGACAGACACACATAGAGACACTCACAGAGACACACACAGAGACACACAGAGACACAGAGACACACAGAGACACACAGAGACACTCACATAGACACCCACAGACACCCACATAGACACTCACAGAGACACCCATAGACACACACAGAGACACATAGACACCCACAGAGACACACAGACACACATAGAGACACTTATAGAGACACACAGACCACCACAGACACCCACAGAGACACAGAGACACATAGACACCCACAGAGACACTCACATAGACACACACAGAGACACAGACACCCATAGAGACACACAGAGACACATAGACACCCACAGAGACACATAGACACCCACAGAGACACTCACATAGACACCCACAGAGACACACAGACACACACAGAGACACAGAGACACCCACAGAGACACATAGACACCCACAGAGACACATAGACACCCACAGAGACACTCACATAGACACACACAGAGACACACAGACACACATAGAGACACTCACATAGACACCCATAGACACCCACAGACACCCACAGAGACACACAGACACACACAGAGACACATAGACACCCACAGAGACACATAGACACCCACAGAGACACTCACATAGACACACACAGAGACACACAGACACACATAGAGACACTCACAGAGACACCCACTGACACCCACATAGACACTCACAGAGACACCCATAGACACACACAGAGACACATAGACACCCACAGAGACACAGAGACACACAGACACACATAGAGACACTTATAGAGACACACAGACCACCACAGACACCCACAGAGACACATAGACACCCACAGAGACACATAGACACCCACAGAGACACTCACATAGACACACACAGAGACACACAGACACACATAGAGACACTCACATAGACACCCACAGACACCCACAGAGACACACAGACACCCACAGAGACACAGAGACACCCACAGAGACACATAGACACCCACAGAGACACTCACATAGACACCTACAGAGACCCACAGAGACACATAGACACCTACAGACACCCACAGCGACACACAGACACCCACAGACACCCCCAGGACACAGAGACACACAGAGACACATAGACACCCACAGACACACACAGAGACACATAGACACCCACAGAGACACATAGACACCCACAGACACCCACAGAGACACACAGACACCCACAGAGACACCCACAGAGACACATAGACACCCACAGAGACACTCACATAGACACACACAGAGACACACAGACACACATAGAGACACATAGACACCCACAGAGACACAGAGACACCCACAGAGACACACAGACACACAGAGACACACAGAGACACATAGACACCCACAGAGACACTCACATAGACACACACAGAGACACACAGACACACATAGAGACACATAGACACCCACAGAGACACAGAGACACCCACAGAGACACACAGACACACAGAGACACACAGAGACACATAGACACCCACAGAGACACTCACATAGACACACACAGAGGCACATAGACACACACAGAGACACACAGAGACACACAGACACCCACATAGACACATAGACACCCATAGAGACACTCACATAGACACACACAGAGACACACAGACACACACAGAGACACAGAGACACCCACAGAGACACTCACATAGACACACACAGAGACACACAGACACACATAGAGACACTCACATAGACACCCATAGACACCCACAGACACCCACAGAGACACACAGACACCCACAGAGACACAGAGACACCCACAGAGACACATAGACACCCACAGAGACACTCACATAGACACACACAGAGACACACAGACACACATAGAGACACTCACAGAGACACCCACACAGACACACAGAGACACAGAGACACACAGAGACACTCACATAGACACCCACAGAGACACATAGACACCCACAGAGACACAGAGACTTCCACAGAGACACATAGACACCCACAGAGACACTCACATAGACACACACAGAGACACACAGAGACACTCACATAGACACCCACAGAGACACATAGACACCCACAGAGACACAGAGACACCCACAGAGACACATAGACACCCACAGAGACACCCACAGAGACACTCACATAGACACACAGAGACACACAGACACCCACAGAGACACAGAGACACCCACATAGACACACACATAGACACACACAGAGACACACAGACACACATAGAGACACTCACATAGACACCCATAGACACCCACAGACACCCACAGAGACACACAGACACCCACAGAGACACAGAGACACCCACAGAGACACATAGACACCCACAGAGACACTCACATAGACACACACAGAGACACACAGACACACATAGAGACACTCACAGAGACACCCATAGACACCCACAGACACCCACAGAGACACACAGACACCCACAGAGACACAGAGACACACAGACACACATAGACACCCACAGAGACACTCACATAGACACACACAGAGACACACAGACACACATAGAGACACTCACATAGACACCCATAGACACCCACAGACACCCACAGAGACACACAGACACCCACAGAGACACAGAGACACCCACAGAGACACATAGACACCCACAGAGACACTCACATAGACACACACAGAGACACACAGACACACATAGAGACACTCACAGAGACACCCACACAGACACACAGAGACACAGAGACACACAGAGACACTCACATAGACACCCACAGAGACACATAGACACCCACAGAGACACAGAGACTTCCACAGAGACACATAGACACCCACAGAGACACTCACATAGACACACACAGAGACACACAGAGACACTCACATAGACACCCACAGAGACACATAGACACCCACAGAGACACAGAGACACCCACAGAGACACATAGACACCCACAGAGACACCCACAGAGACACTCACATAGACACACAGAGACACACAGACACCCACAGAGACACAGAGACACCCACATAGACACACACATAGACACACACAGAGACACACAGACACACATAGAGACACTCACATAGACACCCATAGACACCCACAGACACCCACAGAGACACACAGACACCCACAGAGACACAGAGACACCCACAGAGACACATAGACACCCACAGAGACACTCACATAGACACACACAGAGACACACAGACACACATAGAGACACTCACAGAGACACCCATAGACACCCACAGACACCCACAGAGACACACAGACACCCACAGAGACACAGAGACACACAGACACACATAGACACCCACAGAGACACTCACATAGACACACACAGAGACACACAGACACACATAGAGACACTCACATAGACACCCATAGACACCCACAGACACCCACAGAGACACACAGACACCCACAGAGACACATAGACACCCACAGAGACACTCACATAGACACACACAGAGACACACAGACACACATAGAGACACTCACAGAGACACCCACACAGACACACAGAGACACAGAGACACACAGAGACACTCACATAGACACCCACAGAGACACATAGACACCCACAGAGACACAGAGACACCCACAGAGACACATAGACACCCACAGAGACACTCACATAGACACACACAGAGACACACAGAGACACTCACATAGACACCCACAGAGACACATAGACACCCACAGAGACACAGAGACACCCACAGAGACACATAGACACCCACAGAGACACTCACATAGACACACACAGAGACACACAGACACACATAGAGACACTCACAGAGACACCCATTGAAGCAACTCTACCCACAGTTTTTCCCGCCCCTCCCCTCCCACCGCCTCGCCCCGCCCCTCACCCCTCCTCGCCCCGCCCCTCACCACCCCTCTCGGCCCCGCCCCTCAGGGGTTTTCCCGCCGCTGGGCGCGCGCCGCTCAAACGGCCGCGGGCGCGCGGCACCGCCACCAGCAGCAGCAGCTCAGGTGACGCTCAATTCTTAACAATAATCAATCAATAATCAATAATAATAGTCATCGTAACGTTTTGTGTTTTTTTTTAAACCAACAAACTTGGTTAATCGCACAACTTTTTACCTCAGAGCCGCGGTGAATCTTCGCGTTTTCACTTTACAAATATTGTCTTTAACCGGCAAATTTTGTTTATTAACCCCGCTTTTTTTTGTGTTACCTCAGAACCGCGATTGAATCTTCGCGTTTTAAATAATAAAATCTTTTTTTTTAAACCAACAAACTTTGTTAATCGCCCGCCAAAGTTTTACCTCAAAACTGCGGTGAATCGCGTTTTCAATAAAAAAAATATATTGTTCTTAACCAACAAACTTGTTCATTAACCCCGCCTTTTACCACATAACCGCGGTAAATCTTCGCGTTTTAAATTCTGAAATCGTTTTTTCAACCAACAAGCTTTGCTAATCGCCTCACGCTTTACCTCAGAAATGCGGCGGTAAATCTCAAATCGATTTTTTTTGAAAAATGAATTTAAAAGAAAATATATAAATCTTCTAGGTTTGAAGTCAACAAACAACAACAACTGACCACTACAACGAAACTTCTGAGAAGAATCAAAGCAAGCCCCACAAACCGACAGGTAAAACGAACGTCCGCTCAACGTTAACTTTTGGCCCTCTCCGCAACGTTCGCGACAGACGTTGAGATTTTATTGTTTATTTGTTGTGGTTCGTTTTGTTACTGTTGTTGTTAAGTCTCCGATGCTTATTGATTAGAGAAGGCGACGCTTTAACGACTTTTATTGACGTAAAACAATTTAAGTTTGGCTGATTGGGGCTGTCACCACCACGAACCGTCTCCCGTCTAGGTCGACTCAGCCTGAAATCGGTATTGTTGTTCCTTTCTAGCGACTTGGTGTCGGCTTAGAAGGTCGCCGCTTGGGGGGGAGAGACAAAGACGGCCCGGGGTGAGTTTGTTGTGTGTCTGTGTGTGTCAGTGTGTGTCTGTGTGTCTGTGTCAGTGTGTGTCTGTGTGTGTGTGTCTGTGTGTGTCTCTGTGTGTGTCTCTGTGTGTGTCTGTGTGTGTGTGTGCGTCTGTGTGTCAGTGTGTCTGTGTGTGTGTGTCTGTGTGTGTGTCTGTGTGTGTGTCAGTGTGTCTGTGTGTGTGTGTCAGTGTGTGTCTGTGTGTGTGTCTGTGTGTGTGTCAGTGTGTCTGTGTGTCTGTGTGTGTGTCAGTGTGTCTGTGTGTGTGTCTGTGTGTGTGTCTGTGTGTGTGTGGCTGTGTGTGTGTCTGTGTGTGTGTCTGTGTGTGTGTCTGTGTGTGTGTCTGTGTCTCTGTGTGTGTGTGTCTGTGCGTGTCTCTGTGTGTGTCAGTGTGTGTGTGTGTCAGTGTGTGAGTCAGTGTGTCTCTGTGTGTGTGTCAGTGCGTCTGTGTGTGTGTGTCTGCTAAGGCTGCAGTGCCTCAAATATTGGAAGAAGTCACCCCTTGTGAGTGGCTGGCTGAGGTACCATCTGTTGAGGAAGTACTGAAGGCGATCCGGAGTCTGAGACCAGGAAAGGCAGTGGGCAGAGATGATCTCCCAAGCGAAATGCTGAGGGAGGGTGGCGTTTGTGCACAGACTGCCCTATATGACATCATAACAACAGTCTGGACCACTGGACGGGTTCCGCAGGATTGGAAGGATGCCCTGGTGGTCCCCCTTTTTAAGAAGGGGGACCGCACAGACTGTAACAACTACAGGGGCATCTCACTCCTAAGTGTGCCGGGAAAGGTCCTGGCAAGGATTATTCAGCATCGCCTTGCCAGGCACGCTGAGGAGAGGCTTGCGGAGCCCCAATGCGGTTTCAGGAAAGGGCGGTCCTGCACAGATGCCATATTTTCTGTCCGTCTGCTACAGCAGAGGTGTAGGGAGTTCCAACAAGACCTACATCTCTGCTTTATTGACCTGGTCAAGGCCTATGATACCATCGGTAGGCCTGGGCTCTGGGTCGTTCTTCGTGCTTTTGGAGTACCTGACCCTCTGCTCACGATCATTAAGGACCTTCATGATGGTGAGCGGGCCCGGGTAAAACTACGTGGCCGGGAGTCAGAGCCATTCCCTGTACACCTTGGGGTGCGACAGGGATGTCCTCTGGCTCCCACATTATTTAACATCTATTTTGACCACGTAGTTCGTGAAGCCTTCAATAGCTGTACCGGGGGAATCTCCATATGGTACAGATATAATGGGAGGCTCATCGATGCCCGGGTGCGGTCAAGGGATGGCTCCCTATTGCTCAACCACGTTATGTATGCTGATGATTTGGTAATAGCTGCTCAGTCAGAGGAGGAGTTGGAGACGCTGCTGCTGAGACTGGAGCGTGCCACTAAGAGGTGGGGCCTTACCATCAGCCCCACCAAAACTAAGCACCTGCCTGGGTATTTTGTACCATCGGACACTCCACCCCCACAACTCCCAATCGGTGATGGGGCAGTTGTGGAGAGAGTGGAGAGTTTCCCATACCTGGGCAGTGTGCTTATGACTGGCTCCAGTTTAACAGCAGAGGTCTCCGAATCAGTCGAGCGGCAATATCTTTTCATCGGTTGCGTAACGCTGTGTGGAAGCTACCTGGTCTATCGCTCCGCACTAAGCTTCAGGTCTTCTCGGCCACGGTCATTCCCTCCCTTCTCTACGCTTGCGAAACGTGGACCCCCCTAATGGAACATCTTCGCCGGTTAGAAACATTTAGGCTGGCCTGCCTACGATCCATCCTGGGTTTAACCAGACTGGATTGTGTGAGGAGCTCACAAATCCTTGAAAGATCTGGGCAGGGTCCCATCGGTGAGCTCCTCCGGCAGGCAAGGCTGCGATGGCTGGGTCATGTAGCCCGCATGCCCAGCCACCGCATGCCGAAACAGCTTTTGTTTGGCCGGATTGAGGGGGCTAAGCGGGCGCGGCACGGGCTAGAGAGGAGATGGAGTGATGTGGTACAGGAGGACGTGGAGCTGAGTGGACTTGCCGATGACTGGTACCAGCGGTGTCAAGATCGGCCTCTGTGGAGGAGGCTCGTGAAGGACGCTACTGGGCAGTTGGAGGTAGTCGCCCTCCAACAACAACGGAGGGCGGAGGAGCGACGCTCACAACAACGAGCGGAGCGCCGGGTGGCTAAAGCACAGCAGGTTGGCACAGTAGGGGGCACAGGTGGTGCATCAGCCAGTCATCTCAGTCAGTCGACCTGTGGCACCTGGGTCTGCCCCGTGACCTCCTGCCAGCGGGCGTTCGACACTTCACGTGGCCTCAGGGTGCACATAGCCTGGCACAAGCGTCGTGGTGACGTCACCGCCACTTAGTGGCGAATGGCGGTTGTTGTTGTGTGTCTGTGTGTGTCTCTGTGAGCATGTTTTTGTGTGTCTGTGTGTGTGTCTCTGTGAGCATGTCTTTGTGTGTCTGTGTAGCTTTGTGTCTGTGTCTTTGTGTGTCTGTGTGTATTTGTACATCTCTTTGTCCGTGTGTTTGTGACTCTGAGAGTTTGTGTCTTACTCCGAATCAGCCGGTGGCAAGGTGAGATGTTGACTACCTCGCATGGTCTACAGGAGGTCCTGGGTTCGATCCCGACCCTGACGATGCCTGCTGCTGTATATTTGAAGTCTGTGTCTCTCATCATCACAGTAGCTAGGGAGATGTTGACTACCTCGCCTGGTCTACAGGAGGTCCTGGGTTCGATCCCGACCCTGACGATGCCTGCTGCTGTATATTTGAAGTCTGTGTCTCTCATCATCATCACAGTAGCTAGGGAGATGTTGACTACCTCGCCTGGTATACAGGAGGTCCTGGGTTCGATCCCGACCCTGACCATGCCTGCTGCTGTTTATTTGGAGTCTGTCTCATCATCATCATCACAGTAGCTAGGGAGATGTTGACTACCTCGCCTGGTATACAGGAGGTCCTGGGTTCGATCCCGACCCTGACGATGCCTGCTGCTGCTGTATATTTGGAGTCTGTATCTCTCTCTCATCATCATCATCACAGTAGCTAGGGAGATGTTGACTACCTCGCCTGGTATACAGGAGGTCCTGGGTTCGATCCCGACCCTGACGATGCCTGCTGCTGCTGTATATTTGGAGTCTGTATCTCTCTCTCATCATCATCATCACAGCAGCTATGGAGATGTTGACTACCTCGCCTGGTCTACAGGAGGTCCTCGGTTCGATCCAGACCCTGACGATGCCTGCTGCTGCTGCTGTATATCTAAAATCTCTCCCGTGGTGGTTACTGCGGGAATTTGTCTGCGGGTCGTCCCGTTTTTCCCTCCACAATTAGAGTCTGTAACCACGTGGTGATGGTAATGTTGGTGATGATGATGGTGAGGATAATGGTGGTGATGATGATGATGTTGGTGATGATGATGGTGATTATGTTGGTGATGATGGTGATGATGATGGTGATGATGATGATGTTGGTGATGATGATGGTGATGATGATGATGTTGGTGATGATGATGGTGATGATGATGGTGATGATGATGATGGTGATGATGGTGATGATGGTGATGATGATGGTGATGATGATGATGGTGATGATGATGGTGATGATGATGATGTTGGTGATGATGATGATGTTGGTGATGATGGTGATGATGTTGGTGATGATGATGGTGATGATGGTGATGATGATGATGTTGGTGATGATGATGGTGATGATGGTGATGATGATGTTGGTGATGATGATGTTGGTGATGGTGATGATGATGGTGATGATGTTGGTGATGATGATGGTGATGATGATGGTGATGATGATGATGGTGATGATGTTGATGATGGTGATGATGGTGATGATGATGGTGACGATGATGGTGATGATGGTGATGATGATGGTGATGATGTTGATGGTGATGATGATGGTGATGATGTTGATGGTGATGTTGGTGATGATGATGTTGGTGATGAAGATGGTGAAAATGATGGTGATGATGATGGTGATGATGGTGATGGTGATGATGTTGGTGATGATGATGTTGGTGATGAAGATGATGATGGTGATAATGATGATGGTGATAATGATGGTGATGATGTTGATGGTGATGATGATGGTGATGATGTTGATGGTGATGTTGGTGATGATGATGTTGGTGATGAAGATGGTGAAAATGATGGTGATGATGTTGGTGATGATGTTGGTGATGATGGTGATGATGTTGGTGATGATGATGGTGATGATGAAGATGATGATGGTGATAATGATGATGGTGATAATGATGGTGATGATGATGATGGTGATCATGTTGGTGATGATGATGATGTTGGTGATGATGATGGAGATGGTGATGATGTTGGTGATGATGATGATGGTGATGATGTTGATGATGATGGTGAAGATGGTGATGGTGATGATGGTGATGATGTTGATGGTGATGATGTTGGTGATGATGATGATGTTGGTGATGAAGATGGTGATGATGATGGTGATGATGTTGGTGATGATGATATCAGCCACGTGGTGTGAGCCGCTACCACCACTCCGTGTGCTAGGCTAGCCCACGTGTTGTTGCCTCTATAAAGCGCTACGACACAGATCAGTGGGCTCTCACAGCTGGCAAGGTGAGCAGAGTTTAGTGTAGGTCTCTGTGTGTCGCTGTGGGTCTTTGTGGGTCTCTGTGTGTTGCTGTGGGTCTCTGTGTGTCTCTGTGGGTCTCTGTGTCTCTATGTGTCTCTGTGTATCGCTGTGGGTCTTTGTGGGTATCTGTGTGTCTCTGTGGGTCTCAGTGGGTCTCTCTGTGTCTCTGTGGGTCTCTGTGGGTCTCTGTGGGTCTCTGTGTGTCTCTGTGGGTCTCTGTGTGTCTCTGTGGGTCTCTGTGGGTCTCTGTGTGTCTCTGTGGGTCTCTGTGGGTCTCTGTAGGTCTCTGTGGGTCTCTCTGTGTCTCTGTGGGTCTCTGTGGGTCTCTGTGGGTCTCTGTGTGTCTCTGTGGGTCTCTGTGGGTCTCTGTGTGTCTCTGTGGGTCTCTGTGGGTCTCTGTAGGTCTCTGTGGGTCTCTCTGTGTCTCTGTGGGTCTCTGTGGGTCTCTGTGGGTCTCTGTGTGTCTCTGTGGGTCTCTGTGTGTCTCTGTGGGTCTCTGTGGGTCTCTATGTGTCTCAGTGGGTCTCAGTGGGTCTCTCTGTGTCTCTGTGGGTCTCTATGTGTCTCTGTGGGTCTCTGTGTGTCTCTGTGTGTCTCTGTGGGTTTCTGTGGGTCTCTGTGGGTCTCTGTGGGTCTCTGTGTGTCTCTGTGTGTCTCTGTGTGTCTCTATAAAGAGCTGCTACACAGATCAGTGGGGTCTCACAGCTGGAAACGTGAACAAAGTTTAGTGTGGGTCTCTGTGGGTCTCTATGAGTTTATGTGGGCCTCTGTGTGTCTCTGTAGGTCTATGTGGGTCTCTGTGTGTCTCTGTAGGTCTCTGTGGATCTCTGTGGGTCTTTATGGATCTCTATGGGTCTCTGTAGATGTCTATGGATCTCTGTGGGTCTCTATGAGTCGCTGAGTCTCAGTGGGTCTCTATGGGTGTCTATAGGTCTCTGTGGGTCTCTGGGTGTCTATGGGTTTCTGTGCATCTCTATGAGTCTCAAGATCTCTGTGGGTCTCTGCGGGTTTCTGTGGGTCTCTATGGGTCTCTATGGGTCTCTGAGTCTCTATGGGTCTCTGAGTCTCTATGGGTCTCTGAGTCTCTATGGGTCTCTGAGTCTTTATGGGTCTCTATGGGTGTCTATGGGTCTCTATGGATATCTCTGGATCTCAGTGAGTCTCTATGAGGCTCTAGATCTCTATGAGTCTCTGAGTCTCTATGGGTCTCTATGGGTGTCTATGGGTCTCTATGGATATCTCTGGATCTCAGTGAGTCTCAATGAGTCTCTAGATCTCTATGGGTCTCTGAGTCTCTATGGGTCTCTATGGGTGTCTATGGGTCTCTGTCGGTGTCTATGTGTCTCTATGGGTCTCTGTTGGTCTCTATGGGTGTCTGGGTCTCTGTGGGTCTGTATGGGGGTCTATGGGTCTCGGTGCATCTCTATGAGTCTCTAGATCTCTGTGGGTCTCTATGGGACTCTGTGGGTCTCTATGGGTGTCTATGGGTCTCTATGAGTCTCTATGGGTCTCTGTGGGTTTCTTTGAGTCTCTATGGGTCTCTATAGGTGTCTGTGGGTTTCTATGAGTCTCTATGTGTCTCTGTGGGTCTCTATGAGTGTCTGAGTCTCTGTGGGTCTCTATGGGTCTCTATGAGTCTCTATGGGTCTCTGTGGGTCTCTATGAGTCTCTGGGTCTCTATGGGTCTCTATGGGTGTCTGTGGGTTTCTATTAGTCTCTATGGGTCTCTGTGGGTCTCTATGAGTGTCTGAGTCTCTGTGGGTCTCTATGGGTCTCTATGAGTCTCTATGGGTCTCTGTGGGTCTCTATGTGTCTCTATGGGTGTCTATGGGTTTATATGAGTCTCTATGGGTCTCTGTGGGTCTCTATGAGTGTCTGAGTCTCTGTGGGTCTCTATGGGTCTCTATGAGTCTCTATGGGTCTCTGTGGGTCTCTATGTGTCTCTATGGGTGTCTATGGGTTTATATGAGTCTCTATGGGTCTCTGTGGGTCTCTATGAGTGTCTGAGTCTTTGTGGGTCTCTATGAGTCTCTGGGTCTCTATGGGTCTCTGGGTCTCTATGGGTATGTATGGGTTTCTATGAGTCTCTATGGATCTTTGTGGGTCTCTATGAGTGTCTGAGTCTCTATGAGTCTCGATATCTCTGTGAGTCTTTGTGGATCTCTGTGGGTCTCTGTGTGTCTCTGTGTGTCCCCTGTGTGTCTCTGTGGGTCTCTATGTTTCTCTGTGTTTCTCTGTGTGTCTCTGTGGGTCTCTGTGTGTCTCTGTGGGTCTCTGTGTGTCTCTGTGTATCTCTGTAGGTCTCTGTGGGTCTCTCTGTGTCTCTGTGGGTCTCTGTGTGTCTCTGTGTGTCTCAGTGTGTCTCAGTGGGTCTCTGTAGGTCTCTGTGTGTCTCTGTGTGTCTCTGTGTGTCTCTCTGTTTCTCTGTGGGTCTCTCTGGGTCTCTGTGTCTCTGTGTATCTCTGTAGGTCTCTGTGTGTCTCTCTGTGTCTCTGTGTGTCTATGTGGGTCTCTGTGTGTCTCTGTGTGTCTCTATAAAGAGCTACACAGATCAGTGGGGTCTCACAGCTGGAAAGGTGAACAGAGTTTAATGTGGGTCTCTGTGGGTCTCTGTAAGTCTCTGTGGGTCTCTGTGTGTCTCTGTGGGTCTCTGAGTTTGTGTGGGTTTCTGTAGGTCTCTGTGGATCTCTGTTGGTCTTTATGGATCTCTGTGGGTCTCTGTAGGTGTCTATGGGTCTATGTGGGTCTCTATGAGTCTCTGGGTCTCTATGAGTCGCTGAGTCTCAGTGGGTCTCTATGGGTGTCTATAGGTCTCTGTGGGTCTCTGGGTGTCTTTGGGTTTCTGTGCATCTCTATGAGTCTCAAGATCTCTGTGGGTCTCTTGCGGGTCTCTCTGAGTCTCTATGGGTCTCTGAGTCTCTATGGGTCTCTGAGTCTTTATAGGTCTCTATGGGTGTCTATGGGTCTCTATGGATATCTCTGGATCTCAGTGAGTCTCTATGAGGCTCTAGATCTCTATGGGTCTCTGAGTCTCTATGGGTCTTTATGGGTGTCTATGGGTCTCTGTCGGTCTCTATGGGTCTCTGAGTCTCTATGGGTGTCTGAGTGTCTATGGGTCTTTATGGGTGTCTATGGGTCTCTATGGATATCTCTGCATCTCAGTGAGTCTCTTTGAGTCTCTAGATCTCTATGGGTCTCTGAGTCTCTATGGGTCTTTATGGGTGTCTATGTGTCTCTGTCGGTGTCTATGAGTCTCTATGGGTCTCTGTTGGTCTCTATGGGTGCCTGGGTCTCTGTGGGTCTCTATGAGTCTATGGATCTGTGTGGGTCTCTTTGGGTCTCTGGGTCTCTGAGTCTCTATGGGTCTTTATGGGTGTCTATGTGTCTCTGTCGGTGTCTATGTGTCTCTATGGGTCTCTGTTGGTCTCTATGGGTGCCTGGGTCTCTGTGGGTCTCTATGAGTCTATGGATCTGTGTGGGTCTCTATGGGTGTCTATGGGTCTCGGTGCATCTCTATGAGTCTCAAGATCTCTGTGGGTCTCTATGAGTCTATGGATCTGTGTGGGTCTCTTTGGGTCTCTGGGTCTCTATGAGTCTCTATGGGTCTCTGTGGTTTCTTTGAGTCTCTGAGTCTCTATGGGTCTCTATGAGTGTCTGTGGGTTTTTATGAGTCTCTATGGGTCTCTGTGGGTCTCTATGAGTGTCTGAGTCTCTATGGGTCTCTGTGGGTGTCTATGAGTGTCTGAGTTTCTGTGGGTCTCAATGGGTCTCTATGAGTCTCTATGGGTGTCTATGGGTTTCTATGAGTCTCTATGGGTCTTTGTGGGGCTCTATGAGTGTCTGAGTCTCTGTGGGTCTCTATGAGTCTCGAGATCTCTGTGAGTCTCTGTGGGTCTCTGTGTGTCTCTTTGAGTCTCTGGGTCTCTATGAGTCTCTGGTTATCTGGGTCTCTATGGGTCTCTATGGGTGTCTATGGGTCTCTATGGGTCTCTGTGGGTCTCTATGAGTCTCTGGGTCTCTCTGAGTCTCTATGAGTCTCTGGGTCTTTATTGGTCTCTATGGGTCTCTATGAGTCTCGGTGGGTCTCTATGAGTCTCTGCTTCTCTGTGGGTCTCTATGAGTCTCTACGGGTCTCTGTGGGTCTCTATGAGTCTCTATGAGTCTGTGAGTCTCTATGGGTGTCTATAGGTCTCTTTGGGTCTCTGGGTGTCTATGGGTTTCTATGCATCTCTATGAGTCTCAAGATCTCTGTGGGTCTCTTGCGGGTCTCTGTGAGTGTCTATGGGTCTCTGAGTCTCTATGGGTCTCTATGGGTGTCTATGGGTCTCTATGGGTGTCTATGGGTCTCTGAGTCTCTTTGGGTCTCTGTGAGTGTCTATGGGTCTCTGAGTCTCTTTGGGTCTCTATGGGTGTCTATGGGTCTCTATGGGTGTCTATGGGTCTCTGAGTCTCTTTGGGTCTCTGTGAGTGTCTATGGGTCTCTGAGTCTCTATGGGTCTCTATGGGTGTCTTTGGGTCTCTGTCGGTGTCTATGGGTCTCTATGGGTCTCTATGGGTCTCTGAGTCTCTATGGGTCTTTATGGGTGTCTATGGGTCTCTGTCGGTGTCTATGGGTCTCTATGGGTCTCTATGGATCTCTGGGTCTCTATGGGTGTCTGAGTCTCTATGGGTCTTTATGGGTGTCAATGGGTCTCTGTCGGTGTCTATGGGTCTCTATGGGTCTCTATGGATCTCTGGGTCTCTATGGGTGTCTGAGTCTCTATGGGTCTTTATGGGTGTCAATGGGTCTCTGTCGGTGTCTATGGGTCTCTATGGGTCTCTATGGATCTCTGGGTCTCTATGGGTGTCTGAGTCTCTATGGGTCTTCATGGGTGTCAATGGGTCTCTGTCGGTGTCTATGTGTCTCTATGGGTCTCTGTTGGTCTCTATGGGTGTCTGGGTCTCTGTGGGTCGCTGTGGGTCTCTATGGGTGTCTATGGGTCTCTATGAGTCTCTATGGGTCTCTGTGGTTTCTTTGAGTCTCTCAGTCTCTATGGGTCTCTATGAGTGTCTGTGGGTTTTTATGAGTCTCTATGGGTCTCTGTGGGTCTCTATGAGTGCCTGAGTCTCTGTGGGTCTCTATGGGTCTCTGTGGGTCTCTCTGGGTGTCTATGGGTCTCTGTGGGTCTCTATGAGTGTCTGAGTCTCTGTGGGTCTCTATGGGTCTCTATGAGTCTCTATGGGTCTCTGTGGGTCTCTGTGGATCTCTATGAGTCTCTGGGTCTCTATGAGTCTCTGGGTCTCTATGGGTATCTATGGGTTTCTATGAGTCTCTATGGGTCTCTGTGGGTCTCTATGAGTGTCTGAGTCTCTGTGGGTCTCTATGGGTCTCTATGAGTCTCTGGGTCTCTATGGGTGTCTATGGGTTTCTATGGGTCTCTGTGGGTCTCTGTGGGTCTCTAGGAGTGTCTGAGTCTCTGTGGGTCTCTGTGGGTCTCTTTGAGTCTCGAGATCTCTGTGAGTCTCTGTTGATCTCTGTGGGTCTCTGAGTCTCTTTGGGGGTCTATGGGTCTCTATAAGTCTATATTGTGGTCTCTATGAGTCTCTGACTCTCTATGGGTCTCTATGGGTGTCTGTGGGTTTCTATGAGTCTCTATGGGTCTCTGTAGGTCTCTATGAGTGTCTGAGTCTCTGTGGGTCTCTATGGGTCTCTATGAGTCTCTGGGTCTCTATGGGTATCTATGGGTGTCTATGGGTTTCTATGAGTCTCTATGGGTCTCTGTGGGTCTCTATGAGTGTCTGAGTCTCTGTGGGTCTCTATGAGTCTCGAGATCTCTGTGAGTCTCTGTGGATCTCTGTGGGTCTCTGAGTCTCTTTGGGGGTCTATGGGTCTCTATAAGTCTATATTGTGGTCTCTATGAGTCTCTGACTCTCTATGGGTCTCTTTGGGTCTCTATGGGTATCTATGGGTGTCTATGGGTTTCTATGAGTCTCTATGGGTCTCTGTGGGTCTCTATGAGTGTCTGAGTCTCTGTGGGTCTCTATGAGTCTCGAGATCTCTGTGAGTCTCTGTGGATCTCTGGGTCTCTGAGACTCTTTGGGGGTCTATGGGTCTCTATAAGTCTATATTGTGGTCTCTATGAGTCTCTGACTCTCTATGGGTCTCTATGGGTGTCTATGAGTCTCTATGGTTCTCTTTGGGTCTCTATGAGTCTCTTCTTCTCTGTGGGTCTCTATGAGTCTCTGGGTCTCTATGGGTCTCTGTGGGTCTCTATGGGTCTCTGTGAGTCTCTATGAGTCTCTATGGGTCTCTACGGGTGTCTCTGGGTCTCTATGAGTTTCTATGAGTCTCTGAGTCTCTGTGGGGCTCTATGGGTGTCTATGGGTCTCTATGCGTCTCTATGGGTCTCTATGAGTTTCTGAGTCTCTGTGGGTCTATGAGTCTCTATGCGTCTCTATGGGTCTCCGAGTCTCTATGGGTCTCTATGGGTTTCTATGAGTCTCTATGGGTCTCTGTGGGTCTCTATGAGTGTCTGAGTCTCTGTGGGTCTCTATGGGTCTCTATGAGTCTCTGGGTCCCTGTGGGTCTCTATGAGTCTCTAGGTCTCTATGGGTATCTATGGGTGTCTATGCGTTTCTATGAGTCTCTATGAGTCTCTATGGGTCTCTGTGGGTCTCTATGGGTCTCTATGAGTCTATGGATCTCTGTGGGTCTCTGGGTCTCTATGGGTCTCTATGGGTGTCTTTTGGTCTCTATGGGTCTCTTTGAGTCTCTGCTTCTCTGTGGGTCTCTATGGGTCTCTATGAGTCTCTATGAGTCTCTGGGTCTCAATGAGTCTGAGTCTCTATGAGTCTCTGGGTCTCTATGGGTCTCTATGGGTGTCTATGGGTCTGTATGGGTCTCTGTGGATCTCTATGAGTCTGTGGGTCTCTGGGTCTCTGTGAGTGTCTGAGTCTCTGTGAGTCTCTATGGGTGTCTATGGGTCTCTATGGGTCTCTATGAGTCTGTGAGTCTCTATGAGTCTCTATGGGTGTCTATGGGTCTGTATGGGTGTCTGTGGGTTTCTATGAGTCTTTATGGGTCTCTGTGGGTCTCTATGAGTGTCTGAGTCTCTGTGTGTCTCTATGGGTCTCTATGAGTCTCTATGGGTCTCTGAGTCTCTATGGGTCTCTATGGGTTTCTATGAGTCTCTATGGGTCTCTGTGGGTCTCTATGAGTGTCTGAGTCTCTGTGGGTCTCTATGAGTCTCGAGATCTCTGTGAGTCTATGTGGGTCTCTGTGTGTCTCTTTGAGTCTCTGGGTCTCTATGAGTCTCTGGTTATCTGGGTCTCTATGGGTCTCTATGGGTGTCTATGGGTCTCTATGGGTCTCTGTGGATCTCTATGAGTCTCTGGGTCTCTCTGAGTCTCTATGAGTCTCTGGGTCTTTATTGGTCTCTATGGGTCTCTATGAGTCTCGGTGGGTCTCTATGAGTCTCTGCTTCTCTGTGGGTCTCTATGAGTCTCTACGGGTCTCTGTGGGTCTCTATGAGTCTCTATGAGTCTGTGAGTCTCTATGGGTGTCTATAGGTCTCTTTGGGTCTCTGGGTGTCTATGGGTTTCTATGCATCTCTATGAGTCTCAAGGTCTCTGTGGGTCTCTTGCGGGTCTCTGTGAGTGTCTATGGGTCTCTGAGTCTCTATGGGTGTCTATGGGTCTCTATGGGTGTCTATGGGTCTCTGAGTCTCTTTGGGTCTCTGTGAGTGTCTATGGGTCTCTGAGTCTCTTTGGGTCTCTATGGGTGTCTATGGGTCTCTATGGGTGTCTATGGGTCTCTGAGTCTCTTTGGGTCTCTGTGAGTGTCTATGGGTCTCTGAGTCTCTATGGGTCTCTATGGGTGTCTTTGGGTCTCTGTCGGTGTCTATGGGTCTCTATGGGTCTCTATGGGTCTCTGAGTCTCTATGGGTCTTTATGGGTGTCAATGGGTCTCTGTCGGTGTCTATGGGTCTCTATGGGTCTCTATGGATCTCTGGGTCTCTATGGGTGTCTGAGTCTCTATGGGTCTTTATGGGTGTCAATGGGTCTCTGTCGGTGTCTATGGGTCTCTATGGGTCTCTATGGATCTCTGGGTCTCTATGGGTGTCTGAGTCTCTATGGGTCTTTATGGGTGTCAATGGGTCTCTGTCGGTGTCTATGGGTCTCTATGGGTCTCTATGGATCTCTGGGTCTCTATGGGTGTCTGAGTCTCTATGGGTCTTTATGGGTGTCAATGGGTCTCTGTCGGTGTCTATGGGTCTCTATGGGTCTCTATGGATCTCTGGGTCTCTATGGGTGTCTGAGTCTCTATGGGTCTTCATGGGTGTCAATGGGTCTCTGTCGGTGTCTATGTGTCTCTATGGGTCTCTGTTGGTCTCTATGGGTGTCTGGGTCTCTGTGGGTCTCTGTGGGTCTCTATGGGTGTCTATGGGTCTCTATGAGTCTCTATGGGTCTCTGTGGTTTCTTTGAGTCTCTCAGTCTCTATGGGTCTCTATGAGTGTCTGTGGGTTTTTATGAGTCTCTATGGGTCTCTGTGGGTCTCTATGAGTGCCTGAGTCTCTGTGGGTCTCTATGGGTCTCTGTGGGTCTCTCTGGGTGTCTATGGGTCTCTGTGGGTCTCTATGAGTGTCTGAGTCTCTGTGGGTCTCTATGGGTCTCTATGAGTCTCTATGGGTCTCTGTGGGTCTCTGTGGATCTCTATGAGTCTCTGGGTCTCTATGAGTCTCTGGGTCTCTATGGGTATCTATGGGTTTCTATGAGTCTCTATGGGTCTCTGTGGGTCTCTATGAGTGTCTGAGTCTCTGTGGGTCTCTATGGGTCTCTATGAGTCTCTGGGTCTCTATGGGTGTCTATGGGTTTCTATGGGTCTCTGTGGGTCTCTGTGGGTCTCTATGAGTGTCTGAGTCTCTGTGGGTCTCTGTGGGTCTCTTTGAGTCTCGAGATCTCTGTGAGTCTCTGTTGATCTCTGTGGGTCTCTGAGTCTCTTTGGGGGTCTATGGGTCTCTATAAGTCTATATTGTGGTCTCTATGAGTCTCTGACTCTCTATGGGTCTCTATGGGTGTCTGTGGGTTTCTATGAGTCTCTATGGGTCTCTGTAGGTCTCTATGAGTGTCTGAGTCTCTGTGGGTCTCTATGGGTCTCTATGAATCTCTGGGTCTCTATGGGTATCTATGGGTGTCTATGGGTTTCTATGAGTCTCTATGGGTCTCTGTGGGTCTCTATGAGTGTCTGAGTCTCTGTGGGTCTCTATGAGTCTCTAGATCTCTGTGAGTCTCTGTGGATCTCTGTGGGTCTCTGAGTCTCTTTGGGGGTCTATGGGTCTCTATAAGTCTATATTGTGGTCTCTATGAGTCTCTGACTCTCTATGGGTCTCTTTGGGTCTCTATGGGTATCTATGGGTGTCTATGGGTTTCTATGAGTCTCTATGGGTCTCTGTGGGTCTCTATGAGTGTCTGAGTCTCTGTGGGTCTCTATGAGTCTCGAGATCTCTGTGAGTCTCTGTGGATCTCTGGGTCTCTGAGACTCTTTGGGGGTCTATGGGTCTCTATAAGTCTATATTGTGGTCTCTATGAGTCTCTGACTCTCTATGGGTCTCTATGGGTGTCTATGGGTCTCTATGGTTCTCTTTGGGTCTCTATGAGTCTCTTCTTCTCTGTGGGTCTCTATGAGTCTCTGTGAGTCTCTATGAGTCTCTGAGTCTCTATGGGTCTCTACGGGTGTCTCTGGGTCTCTATGAGTTTCTATGAGTCTCTGAGTCTCTGTGGGGCTCTATGGGTGTCTATGGGTCTCTATGCGTCTCTATGGGTCTCTATGAGTTTCTGAGTCTCTGTGGGTCTATGAGTCTCTATGCGTCTCTATGGGTCTCTATGGGTTTCTATGAGTCTCTATGGGTCTCTGTGGGTCTCTATGAGTGTCTGAGTCTCTGTGGGTCTCTATGGGTCTCTATGAGTCTCTGGGTCCCTGTGGGTCTCTATGAGTCTCTAGGTCTCTATGGGTATCTATGGGTGTCTATGCGTTTCTATGAGTCTCTATGAGTCTCTATGGGTCTCTATGAGTCTATGGATCTCTGTGGGTCTCTGGGTCTCTATGGGTCTCTATGGGTGTCTTTTGGTCTCTATGGGTCTCTATGAGTCTCTGCTTCTCTGTGGGTCTCTATTAGTCTCTGGGTCTCTATGGGTATCTATGGGTGTCTATGCGTTTCTATGGGTCTCTATGGGTCTCTGTGGGTCTCTATGAGTCTCTGGGTCTCTATGAGTCTCTGGGTCTCTATGAGTCTCTATGAATCTCTATGAGTCTCTGGGTCTCTGAGGCTCTATGGGTCTCTATGAGTCTCTATGAGCCTCTATGGGTCTCTGTAGCTGTGAGCAGCACCACCATAGCTGCCTGGAGTGGAGGCTGCTATGGGTCACGTGGGCCAGGGTGGTGGTGGTGGTGGGGGAGACAAAGGCGGCTGTGACGATGCTGCAGCTGAGCAGCCCCGGGGGGGGGGGGGTTAGCGGCGCGTGGTGGGAGTCGTGGGACCGCCCCGAGGCCATTCGGCACTTCCACCTGGGGACGCGTCTCGCGCACGGCAGCAGCAGCTGTAGCTGTGTGTGTCGGGGTGTGTGTGTGTGTGTGTCTGTGTGTCGGTGTGTGTGTGTCGGTGTGTGTGTGTCGGTGTGTGTGTGTTAGTGTGTGTGTGTCGGTGTGTGTGTGTCGGTGTGTGTGTGTCGGTGTGTGTGTGTCGGTGTGTGTGTTAGTGTGTGTGTGTCGGTGTGTGTGTGTCGGTGTGTGTGTTAGTGTGTGTGTGTGTCGGTGTGTGTGTGTCGGTGTGTGTGTGTCGGTGTGTGTGTGTGTCAGTGTGTGTCTCAGTGTGTGTGTGTGTCGGTGTGTGTGTGTGTCGACACTTCACGTGGCCTCAGGGTGCACATAGCCTGGCACAAGCGTCGTGGTGACGTTACCGCCACTTAGTGGCGAATGGCGGTTGTTGTTGTTGTTGTGTGTGTGTGTGTCGGTGTTACATATTTCAGTCGTAGTTTAGTGGTAATTAATTGAAGGTGGAGGGGTTACCAGCCCCTCGCACCCGTCCAGAGCCCCCGTTTAGCCCCTGTGGTGGTCACAGACGCCATGAGGGGAGGAGCCAATCGAAATTGGACCTCCCCCCACAGCACTGTCCACGACAGAGTTGCCCGTCCGGCACCGCAAGGAGGTAGGGGGTTGTTTTGCCGGACCACTGGACGGGTTCTGCAGGATTGGAAGGATGCCCTGGTGGTCCCCCTTTTTAAGAAGGGGGACCGCACAGACTGTAACAACTACAGGGGCATTTCACTCCTCAGTGTGCCGGGAAAGGTCCTGGCAAGGATTATTCAGCATCGCCTGGCCAGGCACGCTGAGGAGAGGCTTGCGGAGCCCCAATGCGGTTTCAGGAAAGGGCGGTCCTGCACAGATGCCATATTTTCTGTCCGTCTGCTACAGCAGAGGTGGAGGGAATTCCAAAAAGACCTACATCTCTGCTTTATTGACCTGGTCAAGGCCTATGATACCATCGGTAGGCCTGGGCTCTGGGTTGTTCTTCGTGCTTTTGGGGTACCTGACCCTCTGCTCACAATCATTAAGGACCTTCATGATGGTGAGCAGGCCCGGGTAAAACTACGTGGCCGGGAGTCAGAGCCATTCCCTGTACACCTTGAGGTGCCACAGGGATGTCCTCTGACTCCCACATTATTTAACATCTATTTTGACCACGTAGTTCGTGAAGCCTTCAATAGCTGTACCGGGGGAATCTCCATATGGTACAGATATAATGGGAGGCTGATCGATGCCCGGGTGCGGTCAAGGGATGGCTCCCTATTGCTCAATCACGTTATGTATGCTGATGATTTGGTAATAGCTGCTCATTCAGAGGAGGAGTTGGAGACACTGCTGCTGAGACTGGAGCGTGCCACTAAGAGGTGGGGCCTTACCATCAGCCCCACTAAAACTAAGCACCTGCCTGGGTATTTTGTACCATCGGACACTACACCCCCACAACTCCCAATCGGTGATGGGGCAGTTGTGGAGAGAGTGGAGAGTTTCCCATACCTGGGCAGTGTGCTTATGACCAGCTCCAGTTTAACAGCAGAGGTCTCACTCCGAATCAGTCGAGCGGCAATATCTTTTCATTGGTTGCGTAACGCTGTGTGGAAGCTACCTGGTCTGTCGCTCCGCACTAAGCTTCAGGTCTTCTCGGCCACGGTCATTCCCTCCCTTCTCTACGCTTGCGAAACGTGGACCCCCCTAATGGAACATCTTCGCCTGTTAGAAACATTTAGGCTGGCCTGCCTACGATCCATCCTGGGTTTATCCAGACTGGATTGCGTGAGGAGCTCACAAATCCTTGAAAGATCTGGGCAAGGTCCCATCGGTGAGCTCCTCCGGCAGGCAAGGCTGCGATGGCTGGGTCATGTAGCCCGCATGCCCAGCCACCGCATTCCGAAACAGCTTTTGTTCGGCTGGATCGAGGGGGCTAAACAGGCGCGGCACGGGCTAGAGAAGAGATGGAGTGACGTGGTACAGGAGGACGTGGAGCTGAGTGGACTTGCCGATGACTGGTACCAGCGGTGTCAAGATCGGCCTCTGTGGAGGAGGCTCGTGAAGGACGCTACTGGGCAGTTGGAGGCAGTCGCCCTCCAACAACAACGGGGGGCGGAGGAGCGACGCTCACAACAACGAGCGGAGCGCCGGGTGGCTAAAGCACAGCAGGTTTGCACAGTAGGGGGCACAGGTGGTGCATCAGCCAGTCATCTCAGTCAGTCGACCCGTGGCACCTGGGTCTGCCCCGTGACCTCCTGCCAGCGGGCGTTCGACACTTCACGTGGCCTCAGGGTGCACATAGCCTGGCACAAGCGTCGTGGTGACGTCACCGCCACTTAGTGGCGAATGGCGGTTGTTGTTGTTGTCAAACGAAATGCTGAGGGTGGGTGGCATTTGTGCACAGACTGCCCTATATGACATCAATACAACAGTCTGGACCACTGGACGGGTTCCACAGGATTGGATTGGATGCCCTGGTGGTCCCCCTCTTTAAGAAGGGGGACCGCACAGACTGCAACAACTACAGGGGCATCTCACTCCTCAGTGTGCCGGGAAAGGGCGGTCCTGCACAGATGCCATATTTTCTGTCCGTCTGCTACAGCAGAGGGGTAGGGAATTCCAGCAAGACCTACATCTCTGCTTTATTGACCTGGTCAAGGCCCATGATACCATCAGTAGGCCTTGGCTCTGGGTTGTTCTTCGTGCTTTTGGAGTCCCTGACCCCCTGCTCACGATCATTAAGGACCTTCATGACGGTGAGCGGGCCCGGGTAAAACTACGTGGCCGTGAGTCAGAGCCATTCTCTGTACACCTTGGGGTGCGACAGGGATGTCCTCTGGCTCCCACATTATTTAACATCTATATTGACCACATAGTTTGTGAAGCCTTCAATAGCTGTACCGGGGGAATCTCCATTTGGTACAGATATAATGGGAGGCTGATCGATGCCCGGGTGCAGTCAAGGGATGGCTCCCTATTGCTCAACCACGTTATGTATGCTGATGATTTGGTAATAGCTGCTCATTCAGAGGAGGAGTTGGAGACGCTGCTGCTGAGACTGGAGTGTGCCACTAAGAGATGGGGCCTTACCATCAGCCTCACCAAAACTAAGCACCTGCCTGGGTATTTTGTAGCATCGGACACTCCACCCCCACAACTCCCAATCGGTGATGGGGCAGTTGTGGAGCAAGTGGAGAGTTTCCCATACCTGGGCAGTGTGCTTATGACCGGCTCCAGTTTAACAGCAGAGGTCTCACTCCGAATCAGTCGAGCGGCAATATCTTTTCATCGGTTGCGTAACTCTGTGTGGAAGCTACCTGGTCTGTCGTTCCGCACTAAGCTTCAGGTCTTCTCGGCCACGGTCATTCCCTCCCTTCTCTACGCTTGCGAAACGTGGACCCCCCTAATGGAACATCTTCGCCGGTTAGAAACATTTAGGCTGGCCTGCCTACGATCCATCCTGGGTTTAACCAGGCTGGATTGTGTGAGGAGCTCACAAATCCTTGAAAGATCTGGGCAAGGTCCCATCGGTGAGCTCCTCCGGCAGGCAAGGCTGCGTTGGCTGGGTCATGTAGCCCGCATGCCCAGCCACCGCATGCCGAAACAGCTTTTGTTCGGCCGGATCGAGGGGGCTAAACGGGCGTGGCACGGGCTAGAGAAGAGATGGAGTGACGTGGTACAGGAGAACGTGGAGCTGAGTGGACTTGCCGATGACTGGTACCAGCGGTGTCAAGATCGGCCTCTGTGGAGGAGGCTCGTGAAGGACGCTACTGGGCAGTTGGAGGCAGTCGCCCTCCAACAACAACGGAGGGCGGAGGAGCGACGCTCACAACAACGAGCGGAGCGCCGGGTGGCTAAAGCACAGCAGGTTTGCACAGTAGGGGGCACAGGTGGTGCATCAGCCAGTCATCTCAGTCAGTCGACCCGTGGCACCTGGGTCTGCCCCGTGACCTCCTGCCCGCGGGCGTTCGACACTTCACGTGGCCTCAGGGTGCACATGGCCTGGAACAAGCGTCGTGGTGACGTCACCGCCACTTAGTGGTGAATGGCGGTTGTTGTTCTGTGCGTCAGCGTGTGTGTATGTCAGTGTGTGTGCATCAGTGTATGTGTGTGTGCCAGTGTGTGTGTGTCAGTGCTTGTTTGTCAGTGTGTGTCAGTATGTGCGTGAGTGGGTGTGAGGAGCGGTGGGTGTAGTGGTTAGCGCTACGCTGTGCTCTGAACTTGGCGACCCGAGTTCGATTCCTGCTCACGGCCAACACCACCACCAGTGACTCAGCCTCAACTGAGTGCTGTCTGGTGTAGCTGTGGTGTGTCGTGAACATCGCCAGCACTGGGGGAGAGACAAAGGCGGCCGGGCGTGGTGCTGGTAGCCACCCACCCCCCTCGTGTGCCGTGCCGGCCTTCAATAGGTGTTCGCTAACAGCGCTTGCCCCTACAGTCTGTTAAGGCTACACGGGGGATCTTTGTCTTTGTGTAGGTATGTGAGCGTCAGTGTTTGTGTGTGTCAGTGAGTGTGGGAGTGAGTGTGTGTCTGTGTGTGTGCGATTCCTGCACAATTGGTCAATGCATGAGTGAGTTGGTGAATGGGTGAGTAGGTGAGTGGGTGGGTGAGTTGGTGAATGCGTGGGTAGGTGAGCGAGTGGGTGAGTGAGTTGGTGAATGCATGGGTAGGTGAGTGGGTGGCTGATTGAATGGGTGGATGGGTGAATGAGTTGGTGAATTGATGAATGCGTGGGTAGGTGAGTGAGTGGCTGAGTGAGTGGGTGGATAGGTGAATGAGTTGGTGAATTGATGAATGGGTGGGTAGGTGAGTGAGTGGCTGAGTGAGTGGGTGGATACGTGAATGAGTTGGTGAATTGATGAATGGGTGGGTAGGTGAGTGAGTGGGTTAATGGGTGGGTAGGTGAATGAGTGGATAGGTGAATGGGTGAGTGGGTGGGTAGGTAGGTGAGTAGGTGGGTGAGTGAGTGGGTGGGTGAGTGAGTGTGTGGGTGATTGAGTGGATGGGTGAGTGAGTGGGTTTGTGGGTGGAAGAGTGAGTGGGTGGAAGGATGGGCGAGTGGGTGGAAGGATGAGTGGTTGGATGGGTGAGTGGGTGGAAGGAGTGGGTGGAAGGGTGAGTGAGTGGGTGGGTGAGTGGGTGAGTTTTTGGTGAGTGGGTGGGTGAACTGGTGACTAGGTGAATGACATCAGCACTGTGCGTGTCGCTACAGGAAGAAGTTGGCCATCGTGGCGTCATCTGCCCTGATGTTTGTTTGACACGACACTGGGTGGGTGGAGTGGGTGGGTGGTTGGCTGAAAGAGTGGGTGAGTGAGTGGGTGAGTGAGTGAGTGGGTGAGTGAGTGAGTGGGTGAGTGAGTGAGTGGTTGAGTGGGTGAGTGAGTGATTGAGTGGGTGACTGAGTGGGTGGGTGAGTGAGTGAGTGGTTGAGTGGGTGGGTGGGTGGGTGAGTGAGTGGGTGGGTGAGTGAGTGAGTGAATGAGTGAGTGAGTGGGTGAGTGAGTGAATGAGTGTGTGAGTGAGTGGGTGGGTGAGTGAGTGAGTGGCTGAGTGAGTGGGTGGGTGAGTGAGTGGGTGGGTGAGTGAGTGAGTGAATGAATGAGTGAGTGGGTGAGTGAGTGAATGAGTGGGTGAGTGAGTGGGTGAGTGAATGAGTGGGTGAGTGAGTGAATGAGTGGGTGAGTGAGTGGGTGATTGGGTGAGTGATTTACGTAATGCGTGGACCCTCCAGGTGTGGAATTTCTAACAGAGCCATCAACCCCCTCCTCTGGGCTGTATTTGACGGGAACACGTGGGGGGAGGGTGTTAGTGGGAGTGTGGGTGGGTGAGTGGGTTAGTGAGTCGGTGAGCGAGTGGGTGGGTGAGTGAGTAGGTGAGTGAGTGAATGAGTGGGTGGGTGAGTGAGTAGGTGAGTGAGTGAATGAGTAGGTGAGTGAGTGGCTGAGTGAGTGAGTGGGTGAGTGAGTGAGTGGGTGGGTGAGTGAGTGGGTGGGTGAGTGGGTTAGTGAGTGGGTGAGCGAGTGGGTGGGTGAGTTGCTGAGCGAATCGGTGGGTTGGTTAGTGAGTGGGTGGGTGAGTGAGTGAATGAGTAGGTGAGTGAGTGGCTGAGTGAGTGAGTGGGTGAGTGAGTGAGTGGGTGGGTGAGTGGGTTAGTGAGTGGGTGAGCGAGTGGGTGGGTGAGTTGCTGAGCGAATGGGTGGGTTGGTTAGTGAGTGGGTGGGTGAGTGGGTGGGTGAGTGAGTGAATGAGTGGGTGAGTGAATAGGTGAGTGAGTGAGTGGGTGAGTGAGTGAATGAGTGGGTGAGTAATTGGGTGAGTGAGTGAGTGAGTGGGTGAGTGAGTGGGTGGATGGGTGAGTGGGTGAGCGAGTGGGTGTGTGAGTTGGTGAGTGAATGGGTGGGTGGGTTAGTGAGTCGGTGGGTGAGTTAGTGGGTGGTGAGTGAGTGGGTGAGTGAGTGGATGGGTGGGTGAGTGAGTGGGTGAGTGAGTTGGTGGGTGAGTGAGTTGGTGGGTGAGTGAGTGGTTGGGTGAGTTAGTGGGTGGGTGGGTTGGTGAGTGAATGGGTGGGTGGGTTAGTGAGTGGGTGGGTGAGTGAGTGGGTGGGTGAGTGAGGGGGTGGGTGAGTGGTTGAGTGAGTGGATGGGTGGGTGGTTGAGTGAGTGAATGGGTGGGTGAGTTAGTGGGTGGGTGGGTGAGTGAGTGAGTGGTTGAGTGAGTGGATGGGTGGGTCAGTGAGTGGGTGGGTGGGTGAGTGAGTGAGTGGGTGGGTGAGTGAGTGGGTGAGCGAGTGGGTGAGCGAGTGGGTGAGCGTGTGAGTGAGTTGGTGAGTGAGTGAGTGGGTGAGTGAGTGGGTGAGTGAGTGACTGTGTGGGTGGGTGAGTGAGTGGGTAGGTGAGTGAGTGAATGGGTGGGTGAGTTAGTGGGTGGGTGTGTGAGTGACTGTGTAGGTGGGTGAGTGAGTGAGTAGGTGAGCGAGTGGGTGAGCGAGTGGGTGAGCGTGTGAGTGAGTTGGTGAGTGAGTGAGTGGGTGAGTGAGTGAGTGGGTGAGTGAGTGACTGTGTGGGTGGGTGAGTGAGTGGGTAGGTGAGTGAGTGAATGGGTGGGTGAGTTAGTGGGTGGGTGTGTGAGTGACTGTGTAGGTGGGTGAGTGAGTGAGTAGGTGGGTGAGTGGGTGAGTGAGTGAGTGAGTCAGTGAGTGAGTGAGTGGGTGAGTGAGTGGGTGAGTGAGTTGGTGAGTGAGTGGGTGAGTGAGTGAGTGGGTGAGTGAGTGGGTGAGTGAGCGAGTGGGTTTGTGGGTGAGTGAGGGGGTGGGTGAGTGGTTGAGTGAGTGGATGGGTGGTTGAGTGAGTGGGTGAGTGAGTGAATTGGTGGGTGAGTTAGTGAGTGAGTGGTTGAGTGAGTGGATGGGTGGGTGAGTGAGTGGGTGGGTGAGTGAGTGAGTGGGTGGGTGGGTGAGTGAGTGGGTGGGCGGGTGAGTGAGTGAGTGGGTGAGTGAGTGAGTGGGTGAGCAAGTGGGTGAGCGAGTTTGTGAGTGAGTGGGTGGGTGAGTGAGTGACTGTGTGGGTGGGTGAGTGAGTGAGTGAGTGGGTGGGTGAGTTAGTGGGTGGGTGAGTGGATGGGTGGGTGGTTGAGTGGGTGAGTGAGTGAATTGGTGGGTGAGTTAGTGAGTGAGTGGTTGAGTGAGTGGATGGGTGGGTGAGTGGGTGGGTGAGTGAGTTGGTGGGTGAGTGAGTGAGTGGGTGAGTGAGTGGGTGGGCGGGTGAGTGGGTGAGTGAGTGGGTGAGTGAGTTCGTGAGTGGGTGAGTGAGTGAGTGGGTGAGTGGGTGAGCGAGTGAGTGAGTGAGTGGGTGAGTGAGTGAGTGAGTGGGTGAGTGAGTGAGTGAGTGGGTGAGTGAGTGAGTGAGTGGGTGAGTGAGTGAGTGAGTGGGTGAGTGAGTGAGTGGGTGAGTGATTGGGTAAGTGGGTGACTGAGGGAGTGGGTGAGTGAGTGAGTGGGTGGGTGAGTGAGTGAGTGGGTGAGTGATTGAGTGGGTGAGTGAGTGAGTTAGTGGGTGAGTGAGTGGGTGAGTGAGTTGGTGAGTGAGTGGGTGAGTGAGTGGGTGAGTGAGTGGGTCAGTGAGTGAGTGGGTGGGTGGGTGAGTGAGTGAGTGAGTGGGTGAGTGAGTTGGTGAGTGAGTGGGTGAGTGAGTGAGTGAGTCAGTGGGTGAGTGAGTGGGTGAGTGAGTGAGTGGGTGAGTGAGTGAGTGGGTGAGTGATTGGGTAAGTGGGTGACTGAGGGAGTGGGTGAGTGAGTGAGTGGGTGGGTGAGTGAGTGAGTGGGTGAGTGATTGAGTGGGTGAGTGAGTGAGTTAGTGGGTGAGTGAGTGGGTGAGTGAGTTGGTGAGTGAGTGGGTGAGTGAGTGGGTGAGTGAGTGGGTCAGTGAGTGAGTGGGTGGGTGGGTGAGTGAGTGAGTGAGTGGGTGAGTGAGTTGGTGAGTGAGTGGGTGAGTGAGTGGGTGAGTGAGTGAGTGAGTCAGTGGGTGAGTGGGTGAGTGAGTTGGTGAGTGAGTGGGTGAGTGAGTGAGTGGGTGAGTGATTGGGTAAGTGGTGAATGAGGGAGTGGGTGGGTGAGTGAGTGAGTGGGTGAGTGATTGAGTGGGTGAGTGAGTGGGTGGGTGAGTTGCTGAGCGAATGGGTGGGTTGGTTAGTGAGTGGGTGGGTGAGTGGGTGGGTGAGTGAGTGAATGAGTGGGTGAGTGAATAGGTGAGTGAGTGAGTGGGTGAGTGAGTGAATGAGTGGGTGAGTAATTGGGTGAGTGAGTGAGTGAGTGGGTGAGTGAGTGGGTGGATGGGTGAGTGGGTGAGCGAGTGGGTGTGTGAGTTGGTGAGTGAATGGGTGGGTGGGTTAGTGAGTCGGTGGGTGAGTTAGTGGGTGGTGAGTGAGTGGGTGAGTGAGTGGATGGGTGGGTGAGTGAGTGGGTGAGTGAGTTGGTGGGTGAGTGAGTTGGTGGGTGAGTGAGTGGTTGGGTGAGTTAGTGGGTGGGTGGGTTGGTGAGTGAATGGGTGGGTGGGTTAGTGAGTGGGTGGGTGAGTGAGTGGGTGGGTGAGTGAGGGGGTGGGTGAGTGGTTGAGTGAGTGGATGGGTGGGTGGTTGAGTGAGTGAATGGGTGGGTGAGTTAGTGGGTGGGTGGGTGAGTGAGTGAGTGGTTGAGTGAGTGGATGGGTGGGTCAGTGAGTGGGTGGGTGGGTGAGTGAGTGAGTGGGTGGGTGAGTGAGTGGGTGAGCGAGTGGGTGAGCGAGTGGGTGAGCGTGTGAGTGAGTTGGTGAGTGAGTGAGTGGGTGAGTGAGTGGGTGAGTGAGTGACTGTGTGGGTGGGTGAGTGAGTGGGTAGGTGAGTGAGTGAATGGGTGGGTGAGTTAGTGGGTGGGTGTGTGAGTGACTGTGTAGGTGGGTGAGTGAGTGAGTAGGTGAGCGAGTGGGTGAGCGAGTGGGTGAGCGTGTGAGTGAGTTGGTGAGTGAGTGAGTGGGTGAGTGAGTGAGTGGGTGAGTGAGTGACTGTGTGGGTGGGTGAGTGAGTGGGTAGGTGAGTGAGTGAATGGGTGGGTGAGTTAGTGGGTGGGTGTGTGAGTGACTGTGTAGGTGGGTGAGTGAGTGAGTAGGTGGGTGAGTGGGTGAGTGAGTGAGTGAGTCAGTGAGTGAGTGAGTGGGTGAGTGAGTGGGTGAGTGAGTTGGTGAGTGAGTGGGTGAGTGAGTGAGTGGGTGAGTGAGTGGGTGAGTGAGCGAGTGGGTTTGTGGGTGAGTGAGGGGGTGGGTGAGTGGTTGAGTGAGTGGATGGGTGGTTGAGTGAGTGGGTGAGTGAGTGAATTGGTGGGTGAGTTAGTGAGTGAGTGGTTGAGTGAGTGGATGGGTGGGTGAGTGAGTGGGTGGGTGAGTGAGTGAGTGGGTGGGTGGGTGAGTGAGTGGGTGGGCGGGTGAGTGAGTGAGTGGGTGAGTGAGTGAGTGGGTGAGCAAGTGGGTGAGCGAGTTTGTGAGTGAGTGGGTGGGTGAGTGAGTGACTGTGTGGGTGGGTGAGTGAGTGAGTGAGTGGGTGGGTGAGTTAGTGGGTGGGTGAGTGGATGGGTGGGTGGTTGAGTGGGTGAGTGAGTGAATTGGTGGGTGAGTTAGTGAGTGAGTGGTTGAGTGAGTGGATGGGTGGGTGAGTGGGTGGGTGAGTGAGTTGGTGGGTGAGTGAGTGAGTGGGTGAGTGAGTGGGTGGGCGGGTGAGTGGGTGAGTGAGTGGGTGAGTGAGTTCGTGAGTGGGTGAGTGAGTGAGTGGGTGAGTGGGTGAGCGAGTGAGTGAGTGAGTGGGTGAGTGAGTGAGTGAGTGGGTGAGTGAGTGAGTGAGTGGGTGAGTGAGTGAGTGAGTGGGTGAGTGAGTGAGTGAGTGGGTGAGTGAGTGAGTGGGTGAGTGATTGGGTAAGTGGGTGACTGAGGGAGTGGGTGAGTGAGTGAGTGGGTGGGTGAGTGAGTGAGTGGGTGAGTGATTGAGTGGGTGAGTGAGTGAGTTAGTGGGTGAGTGAGTGGGTGAGTGAGTTGGTGAGTGAGTGGGTGAGTGAGTGGGTGAGTGAGTGGGTCAGTGAGTGAGTGGGTGGGTGGGTGAGTGAGTGAGTGAGTGGGTGAGTGAGTTGGTGAGTGAGTGGGTGAGTGAGTGAGTGAGTCAGTGGGTGAGTGAGTGGGTGAGTGAGTGAGTGGGTGAGTGAGTGAGTGGGTGAGTGATTGGGTAAGTGGGTGACTGAGGGAGTGGGTGAGTGAGTGAGTGGGTGGGTGAGTGAGTGAGTGGGTGAGTGATTGAGTGGGTGAGTGAGTGAGTTAGTGGGTGAGTGAGTGGGTGAGTGAGTTGGTGAGTGAGTGGGTGAGTGAGTGGGTGAGTGAGTGGGTCAGTGAGTGAGTGGGTGGGTGGGTGAGTGAGTGAGTGAGTGGGTGAGTGAGTTGGTGAGTGAGTGGGTGAGTGAGTGGGTGAGTGAGTGAGTGAGTCAGTGGGTGAGTGGGTGAGTGAGTTGGTGAGTGAGTGGGTGAGTGAGTGAGTGGGTGAGTGATTGGGTAAGTGGTGAATGAGGGAGTGGGTGGGTGAGTGAGTGAGTGGGTGAGTGATTGAGTGGGTGAGTGAGTGAGTTAGTGGGTGAGTGAGTGAGTTAGTGAATGTAGAGAGTGGTGGCGCTGTGGTTAGCGCTATGCTGCGCTACGTAACT
>NW_027423438.1:70000-79501 GCF_048934315.1 Petromyzon marinus
TGGTGAGTGGTGGTGGTGAGTGAGTGAGTGAGTGGTGGTGGTGAGTGAGTGGTGGTGGTGAGTGGTGGTGAGTGGTAAGTGGTGGTGAGTGGTGGTGGTGAGTGGTAGTGAGTGGTGGTGGTGGTGGTGAGTGGTGGTGAGTGGTGGTGGTGAGTGAGTTGGGTGAGTGGGTGGGTGAGTGGGTGAGTGAGTGAGTGGGTGGGTGGGTGGGTGGGTGAGTGAGTGAGTGAGTGGTGAGTGAGTGAGTGAGTGGTTGTGAGTGGTGGTGAGTGAGTGGGTGAGTGGTGAGTGAGTGAGTGGGTTGGTGGGTGAGTGAGTGGGTGGGTGAGTGAGTGGGTGATTGGGTGGTGAGTGAGTGGGTGGGTGAGTGGTGAGTGAGTGGTGAGTGAGTGGTGAGTGAGTGAGTGGGTGAGTGAGTGAGTGGTGAGTGGTGGTGAGTGGTGGGTGTGAGTGAGTAGGTGAGTGGTGAGTGGTGGTGGTGAGTGAGTGGTGAGTGGTGGTGAGTGAGTGGTGAGTGGTGGTGAGTGGTGGTGAGTGGTGGTGGTGGTGAGTGGGTGAGTGAGTGGTGGGTGGGTGAGTGGGTGAGTGAGTGGGTGAGTGAGTGGGTGGGTGGGTGGGTGAGTGAGTGGGTGAGTGGTGAGTGAGTGGTGAGTGGTGGTGAGTGAGTGAGTGGTGAGTGAGTGGTGAGTCAGTGGTGAGTGAGTGGTGAGTGGGTGGTGAGTGAGTGAGTGGAGTGGGTGGTGAGTGAGTGGTGAGTGAGTGAGTGGTGAGTGAGTGGTGAGTGAGTGAGTGGTGAGTGAGTGGTGAGTGAGTGGTGAGTGGTGAGTGAGTGGTGAGTCAGTGGTGAGTGAGTGGTGAGTGGGTGGTGAGTGAGTGAGTGGTGAGTGGGTGGGGAGTGAGTGGTGAGTGGTGGTGAGTGAGTGAGTGGTGAGTGAGTGGTGAGTCAGTGGTGAGTGAGTGGTGAGTGGGTGGGTGAGTGAGTGAGTGGTGGAGTGGGTGGTGAGTGAGTGGTGAGTAAGTGAGTGGTGAGTGAGTGGTGAGTGAGTGAGTGGTGAGTGAGTGGTGAGTGAGTGGTGAGTGGGTGAGTGGTGAGTGGTGGTGAGTGGTGTTGAGTGAGTGAGTGAGTGGTGAGTGAGTGGTGAGTGAGTGAGTGGTGAGTGAGTGCTGAGTGAGTGTCTCTGTGTGGTGAGTGGGTGGTGAGTGAGTGGTGAGTGGTGAGTGAGTGGTGAGTGAGTGGTGAGTGAGTGGTGAGTGAGTGAGTGAGTGGTGAGTGAGTGGTGAGTGAGTGGTGAGTGAGTGAGTGGTGAGTGAGTGGTGAGTGAGTGAGTGGTGAGTGAGTGGTGAGTGAGTGGTGAGTGAGTGAGTGTGGTGAGTGAGTGAGTGGTGAGTGAGTGGTGAGTGAGTGGTGAGTGAGTGGTGAGTGTCTCTGTGTGGTGAGTGAGTGGTGAGTGAGTGGTGAGTGTGAGTGGTGAGTGAGTGGGAGTGAGTGAGTGTGGTGAGTGAGTGAGTGGTGAGTGAGTGGTGAGTGTCTCTGTGTGGTGAGTGAGTGGTGAGTGAGTGGTGAGTGAGTGGTGAGTGTGAGTGGTGTGTGAGTAGTGAGTGAGTGGTGAGTGAGTGAGTGGTGAGTGACTGGTGAGTGTCTCTGTGTGGTGAGTGAGTGGTGAGTGAGTGGTGAGTGAGTGGTGAGTGTGAGTGGTGAGTGAGTGGTGAGTGAGTGGTGAGTTTCTCTGTGTGGTGAGCAGCGAGGTTCCTGTCCGGAGCTCCGAGTCTGCTCCCTGCGACCTTCCCTCCCTGTCATGGCTGACATCCGTCAATGTCCAGCAGAGCGCCAACTCACCCCTGGTGGCCACCACCCAGCAAGCTGGTACCAACACCACCAACACAACAACCAACACCACCAACACAACAACCACTAACACCACTACCATCACCAACACCACAACCACTAACACCACTACCATCACCAACACCACCAACACCACAACAACCACAACCACTAACACCACTACCATCACCAACACCACCAACACAACAACCACAACCACTAACACCACTACCATCACCAACACCACCACCACAACAACCACAACCATCACTACCATCACCAACACTACCAACACCACCACCACAACAACCACCACCACAACCACTAACACCACCATCACCACAACAACCACAACCAACACTACCAACACCACCACCACCAACCACCACTACCATCACCAACACCACCACCACAACAACCATCACTACCATCACCACAACCACCACCACAACCACCACTACCATCACCAACACCACCACAACAATCACCACTAACACCACAACCACTAACACCACCACCACCACAACAACAACCATCACTACCATCACCAACACTACCAACACCACCACCACAACAACCACAACCATCACCAACACCACCAACACCACTACTACCACCACCACTACCACCACAACCACCAACACTACCAACACCACCAACACAACAACCACTAACACCACTACCACCACAACCACCACCACAACCACCACCACTTCCATCATCACTACTACCACAACCACCACCACTACCACAACCACCACTACCACAACCACCACCACTACCACAACCACCACTACTACTACCTCTACCACCACAACCACCTCCATTGCTGTTGTTGTGGTGATTGTTGTTGTTGTGGTAGTGATTGTTGTTTGTGGTAATGATTGTTGTTGTGGTGGTGGTGCTAGTTGTTGTTGCGGTGGTAGTGATTGTTGTGGTTGTTGTGGTGGTGGTCATTGTTGTTGTTGTTGTGGTGGTGGTAGTCATTGTTGTTGTTGTTGTTGTGGTGGTGGTAGTGATTGTTGTGGTTGTTGTGGTGGTGGTAGTCATTGTTGTTGTGGTGGTAGTGATTGTTGTGGTTGTTGTGGTGGTGGTAGTCATTGTTGTTGTTGTTGTTGTTGTGGTGGTGGTAGTCATTGTTGTTGTTGTGGTGGTAGTCATTGTTGTTGTTGTTGTGGTGGTGGTAGTGATTGTTGTGGTTGTTGTGGTGGTGGTAGTCATTGTTGTTGTGGTGGTAGTGATTGTTGTGGTTGTTGTGGTGGTGGTAGTCATTGTTGTTGTTGTTGTTGTGGTGGTGGTAGTCATTGTTGTTGTGGTGGTGGTGGTAGTCATTGTTGTTGTTGTTGTGGTGGTGGTAGTCATTGTTGTTGTTGTGGTGGTGGTAGTCATTGTTGTTGTTGTTGTGGTGGTGGTAGTGATTGTTGTGGTTGTTGTGGTGGTGGTAGTCATTGTTGTTGTTGTGGTGGTGGTAGTGATTGTTGTGGTTGTTGTTGTGGTGGTGGTAGTCATTGTTGTTGTTGTTGTGGTGGTGGTAGTGATTGTTGTTGTTGTTGTGGTGGTGGTAGTCATTGTTGTTGTGGTGGTGGTGGTAGTCATTGTTGTTGTGGTGGTGGTAGTGATTGTTGTTGTTGTTGTGGTGGTGGTAGTCATTGTTGTTGTTGTTGTGGTGGTGGTAGTGATTGTTGTTGTTGTTGTGGTGTTGGTAGTCATTGTTGTTGTGGTGGTGGTGGTAGTCATTGTTGTTGTTGTGGTGGTGGTAGTGATTGTTGTTGTGGTGGTGGTAGTCATTGTTGTTGTTGTTGTGGTGGTGGTAGTGATTGTTGTTGTTGTTGTGGTGGTGGTAGTCATTTTTGTTGTGGTGGTGGTGGTAGTCATTGTTGTTGTTGTTGTGGTGGTGGTAGTGATTGTTGTTGTTGTTGTGGTGGTGGTAGTGATTGTTGTTGTGGTGGTGGTAGTCATTGTTGTTGTGGTGGTGGTGGTAGTCATTGTTGTTGTTGTTGTGGTGGTGGTAGTGATTGTTGTTGTTGTTGTGGTGGTGGTAGTCATTGTTGTTGTGGTGGTGGTAGTCATTGTTGTTGTTGTTGTGGTGGTGGTAGTGATTGTTGTTGTTGTTGTGGTGGTGGTAGTCATTGTTGTTGTTGTTGTGGTGGTGGTAGTCATTGTTGTTGTGGTGGTGGTGGTAGTCATTGTTGTTGTGGTGGTGGTAGTGGTTGTTGTTGTTGTTGTGGTGGTGGTAGTCATTGTTGTTGTTGTGGTGGTGGTAGTGATTGTTGTTGTGGTGGTAGTCATTGTTGTTGTGGTGGTGGTGGTAGTCATTGTTGTTGTTGTTGTGGTGGTGGTGGTAGTCATTGTTGTTGTTGTGGTAGTCATTGTTGTTGCTGTTGTTGTGGTGGTGGTAGTCATTGTTGTTGTTGTGGTGGTGGTAGTCATTGTTGTTGTGGTGGTGGTGGTAGTGATTGTTGTGGTGGTGGTAGTCATTGTTGTTGTTGTTGTGGTGGTGGTGGTAGTCATTGTTGTGGTTGTTGTTGTGGTGGTGGTAGTCATTGTTGTGGTTGTTGTTGTGGTGGTGGTGGTAGTCATTGTTGTTGTTGTGGTGGTGGTAGTCATTGTTGTGGTTGTTGTTGTGGTGGTAGTCATTGTTGTTGTTGTGGTGGTAGTCATTGTTGTTGTGGTGGTGGTAGTCATTGTTGTTGTTGTTGTGGTTGTGGTGGTGGTGGTAGTCATTGTTGTTGTTGTTGTGGTAGTCATTGTTGTTGTGGTGGTGGTAGTCATTGTTGTTGTGGTTGTGGTGGTGGTAGTCATTGTTGTGGTGGTGGTAGTGATTGTTGTTGTTGTTGTGGTGGTGGTGGTAGTGATTGTTGTTGTTGTTGTGGTGGTGGTAGTGATTGTTGTGGTGGTGGTGGTGGTAGTGATTGTTGTTGTGGTGGTGGTAGTCATTGTTGTTGTGGTTGTTGTTGTGGTGGTGGTAGTGATTGTTGTTGTTGCTGTTGTTGTGGTGGTAGTGATTGTTGTGGTGGTGGTAGTCATTGTTGTGGTTGTTGTGGTGGTGGTAGTCAATTGTTGTGGTTGTTGTTGTGGTGGTGGTAGTCATTGTTGTGGTTGTTGTGGTGGTGGTGGTAGTCATTGTTGTTGTTGTGGTGGTGGTGGTAGTCATTGTTGTTGTTGTTGTTGTTGTGGTGGTGGTGGTAGTGATTGTTGTTGTTGTGGTTGTTGTGGTGGTAGTGATTGTTGTTGTTGTGGTGGTAGTGATTGTTGTTGTTGTTGTGGTGGTAGTGATTGTTGTTGTGGTGGTGGTAGTGATTGTTGTTGTTGTGGTGGTGGTGGTAGTGATTGTTGTTGTTGTGGTGGTGGTAGTGATTGTTGTTGTTGTTGTGGTGGTGGTAGTCATTGTTGTTGTTGTGGTGGTGGTAGTCATTGTTGTTGTTGTTGTTGTTGTGGTGGTGGTAGTCATTGTTGTTGTGGTTGTTGTGGTGGTGGTGGTAGTGATTGTTGTTGTTGTGGTGGTGGTAGTCATTGTGGTTGTTGTGGTGGTGGTAGTGATTGTTGTTGTTGTTGTGGTAGTGATTGTTGTTGTTGTGGTGGTGGTAGTGATTGTTGTTGTTGTGGTGGTGGTAGTCATTGTGGTTGTTGTGGTGGTGGTAGTCATTGTTGTTGTTGTGGTGGTGGTAGTGATTGTTGTGGTTGTTGTGGTGGTAGTGATTGTTGTGGTTGTTGTTGTGGTGGTGGTAGTGATTGTTGTGGTTGTTGTGGTGGTGGTGGTAGTGATTGTTGTGGTTGTGGTGGTGGTAGTGATTGTTGTTGTTGTGGTGGTGGTAGTGATTGTTGTTGTTGTGGTGGTGGTAGTCATTGTGGTTGTTGTGGTGGTGGTAGTCATTGTTGTGTTGTGGTGGTGGTAGTGATTGTTGTGGTTGTTGTGGTGGTAGTGATTGTTGTGGTTGTTGTTGTTGTGGTGGTAGTGATTGTTGTTGTTGTGGTGGTGGTAGTGATTGTTGTTGTTGTGGTGGTGGTAGTGATTGTTGTGGTTGTTGTGGTGGTAGTGATTGTTGTTGTTGTTGTTGTGGTGGTAGTCATTGTTGTTGTGGTGGTGGTAGTGATTGTTGTTGTTGTGGTGGTGGTAGTGATTGTTGTTGTTGTTGTTGTGGTAGTGATTGTTGTTGTTGTGGTGGTGGTAGTGATTGTTGTTGTTGTGGTGGTGGTAGTCATTGTGGTTGTTGTGGTGGTGGTAGTGATTGTTGTTGTGGTGGTGGTAGTGATTGTTGTTGTTGTGGTGGTGGTAGTGATTGTTGTTGTTGTTGTGGTTGTTGTGGTGGTAGTCATTGTTGTTGTTGTGGTTGTTGTTGTTGTGGTGGTAGTGATTGTTGTTGTTGTTGTGGTGGTGGTAGTGATTGTTGTTGTTGTTGTGGTGGTGGTAGTGATTGTTGTTTTTGTGGTGGTGGTAGTGATTGTTGTTGTTGTTGTGGTGGTAGTGATTGTTGTGGTTGTTGTGGTTGTTGTGGTGGTGGTAGTCATTGTTGTTGTTGTGGTTTGTTGTTGTTGTGGTGGTAGTGATTGTTGTTGTTGTGGTGGTGGTAGTGATTGTTGTTGTGGTGGTGGTAGTCATTGTTGTTGTTGTTGTGGTGGTGGTAGTGATTGTTGTTGTTGTTGTGGTGGTGGTAGTCATTTTTGTTGTGGTGGTGGTGGTAGTCATTGTTGTTGTTGTTGTGGTGGTGGTAGTGATTGTTGTTGTTGTTGTGGTGGTGGTAGTGAATTGTTGTTGTGGTGGTGGTAGTCATTGTTGTTGTGGTGGTGGTGGTAGTCATTGTTGTTGTTGTTGTGGTGGTGGTAGTGATTGTTGTTGTTGTTGTGGTGGTGGTAGTCATTGTTGTTGTGGTGGTGGTAGTCATTGTTGTTGTTGTTGTGGTGGTGGTAGTGATTGTTGTTGTTGTTGTGGTGGTGGTAGTCATTGTTGTTGTTGTTGTGGTGGTGGTAGTCATTGTTGTTGTGGTGGTGGTGGTAGTCATTGTTGTTGTGGTGGTGGTAGTGGTTGTTGTTGTTGTTGTGGTGGTGGTAGTCATTGTTGTTGTTGTGGTGGTGGTAGTGATTGTTGTTGTGGTGGTAGTCATTGTTGTTGTGGTGGTGGTGGTAGTCATTGTTGTTGTTGTTGTGGTGGTGGTGGTAGTCATTGTTGTTGTTGTGGTAGTCATTGTTGTTGCTGTTGTTGTGGTGGTGGTAGTCATTGTTGTTGTTGTGGTGGTGGTAGTCATTGTTGTTGGTGGTGGTGGTGGTAGTGATTGTTGTGGTGGTGGTAGTCATTGTTGTTGTTGTTGTGGTGGTGGTGGTAGTCATTGTTGTGGTTGTTGTTGTGGTGGTGGTAGTCATTGTTGTGGTTGTTGTTGTGGTGGTGGTGGTAGTCATTGTTGTTGTTGTGGTGGTGGTAGTCATTGTTGTGGTTGTTGTTGTGGTGGTAGTCATTGTTGTTGTTGTGGTGGTAGTCATTGTTGTTGTGGTGGTGGTAGTCATTGTTGTTGTTGTTGTGGTTGTGGTGGTGGTGGTAGTCATTGTTGTTGTTGTTGTGGTAGTCATTGTTGTTGTGGTGGTGGTAGTCATTGTTGTTGTGGTTGTGGTGGTGGTAGTCATTGTTGTGGTGGTGGTAGTGATTGTTGTTGTTGTTGTGGTGGTGGTGGTAGTGATTGTTGTTGTTGTTGTGGTGGTGGTAGTGATTGTTGTGGTGGTGGTGGTGGTAGTGATTGTTGTTGTGGTGGTGGTAGTCATTGTTGTTGTGGTTGTTGTTGTGGTGGTGGTAGTGATTGTTGTTGTTGCTGTTGTTGTGGTGGTAGTGATTGTTGTGGTGGTGGTAGTCATTGTTGTGGTTGTTGTGGTGGTGGTAGTCATTGTTGTGGTTGTTGTTGTGGTGGTGGTAGTCATTGTTGTGGTTGTTGTGGTGGTGGTGGTAGTCATTGTTGTTGTTGTGGTGGTGGTAGTCATTGTTGTTGTTGTTTTTGTTGTTGTGGTGGTGGTGGTAGTGATTGTTGTTGTTGTGGTTGTTGTGGTGGTAGTGATTGTTGTTGTTGTGGTGGGTAGTGATTGTTGTTGTTGTTGTGGTGGTAGTGATTGTTGTTGTGGTGGTGGTAGTGATTGTTGTTGTTGTTGTGGTGGTGGTGGTAGTGATTGTTGTTGTTGTGGTGGTGGTAGTGATTGTTGTTGTTGTTGTGGTGGTGGTAGTCATTGTTGTTGTTGTGGTGGTGGTAGTCATTGTTGTTGTTGTTGTTGTTGTGGTGGTGGTAGTCATTGTTGTTGTGGTTGTTGTGGTGGTGGTGGTAGTGATTGTTGTTGTTGTGGTGGTGGTAGTCATTGTGGTTGTTGTGGTGGTGGTAGTGATTGTTGTTGTTGTTGTGGTAGTGATTGTTGTTGTTGTGGTGGTGGTAGTGATTGTTGTTGTTGTGGTGGTGGTAGTCATTGTGGTTGTTGTGGTGGTGGTAGTCATTGTTGTTGTTGTTGTGGTGGTGGTAGTGATTGTTGTGGTTGTTGTGGTGGTAGTGATTGTTGTGGTTGTTGTTGTGGTGGTGGTAGTGATTGTTGTGGTTGTTGTGGTGGTGGTGGTAGTGATTGTTGTTGTTGTGGTGGTGGTAGTGATTGTTGTTGTTGTGGTGGTGGTAGTGATTGTTGTTGTTGTGGTGGTGGTAGTCATTGTGGTTGTTGTGGTGGTGGTAGTCATTGTTGTTGTTGTGGTGGTGGTAGTGATTGTTGTGGTTGTTGTGGTGGTAGTGATTGTTGTGGTTGTTGTTGTTGTGGTGGTAGTGATTGTTGTTGTGGTGGTGGTAGTGATTGTTGTTGTTGTGGTGGTGGTAGTGATTGTTGTGGTTGTTGTGGTGGTAGTGATTGTTGTTGTTGTTGTGTTGTTGTTGTGGGTGGTGGTAGTGATTGTTGTTGTTGTGGTGGTGGTAGTGATTGTTGTTGTTGTGGTGGTAGTGATTGTTGTTGTTGTGGTGGTGGTAGTGATTGTTGTTGTTGTGTGTTGGTGGTAGTGATTGTTGTTGTTGTGTGTGGTTGTTGTGGTGGTAGTGATTGTTGTTGTTGTGGTGGTGGTAGTCATTGTGTTGTTGTGGTGGTGGTAGTGATTGTTGTTGTTGTTGTGGTGGTGGTAGTGATTGTTGTTGTTGTTGTTGTTGTTGTGGTGGTAGTGATTGTTGTTGTTGTTGTTGTTGTTGTGTGGTGGTAGTCATTGTTGTTGTTGTGGTTGGTGGTGTTGTGGTGGTAGTGATTGTTGTTGTTGTTGTTGTGGTGGTAGTGATTGTTGTTGTTGTTGTGGTGGTAGTGATTGTGTTGTTGTGGTGGTAGTGATTGTTGTGTGTTGTTGTTGTTGTGGTGGTAGTGATTGTTGTTGTTGTTGGTGATTGTGTTGTGGTGGTGGTAGTGATTGTTGTTGTTGTTGTGGTGGTAGTGATTGTTGTTGTGGTGGTAGTGATTGTTGTTGTGTTGTTGTTGTGGTGGTAGTGATTGTTGTTGTTGTTGTGGTGGTGGTAGTGATTGTTGTTGTTGTGGTGGTGGTGGTAGTGATTGTTGTTGTTGTTGTGGTGGTAGTCATTGTTGTTGTGGTGGTGGTAGGATTAGTTGTTGTTGTGGTTGTGGGTGGTAGTGATTGTTGTGGTTGTTGTGGTGGTGGTAGGTGATTGTTGTTGTTGTGGTGGTGTGGTAGG
>NW_027423439.1:0-79442 GCF_048934315.1 Petromyzon marinus
CCCTCTCCACCCCCTCTGTACCCCCTCTCCACCCCCCCTCTCCACCCCCTCCCACCCCCTCTGTACCCCCTCTCTCCCCCCCTCTGTACCCCCTCTGTACCCCCCCTCTCCACCCCCTCTCCACCCCCTCTCCACCCCCTCTCCACCCCCTCTGTACCCCCTCTCCACCCCCTTCTCCACCCCCTCTCCACCCCCTCTCCACCCCCTCTCCACCCCCTCTCTCCACCCCCTCTCCACCCCCTCTCCTCCACCCCCTCTCCACCCCCTCTCTCCACCCCCTCTCCACCCCCTCTCCACCCCCTCTCCACCCCCTCTCTCCACCCCCCTCTCCACCCCCTCTCCACCCCCTCTCCACCCGCTCTCCACCCCCCTCTGTGCCAGTACGAGCGGGAGATCGGCAGCCTGACGGAGCGCCTGGCTCTGGCGACGCTGCGCCTTGAGCAGTATGAGGCACGCCTGCGGGCACAGGAGGGCGACATGAAACGTCTGCAGCACGAGTACGGCGAGCGCCTCCGCTGCAGCGAGGGGCGGCTGCAGCAGCAGCAGCGTGACAAGGAGCGCCAGATGGGGGTCATCATTGACAGGTACGCGATGGTGGGTGGGGGGAGAGTGTGGGGGGAGAGTGGGGTGGAGAGTGGGGGAGAGTGGGGGTGGAGTGGGGGAGAGTGGGGGGAGAGTGGGGGAGAGTGGGGGAGGAGTGGGGGGGAGTGGGGGGGAGTGGGGGTGGAGTGGGGGAGAGTGGGGGGAGAGTGGGTGGAGAGTGGGGGGGAGAGTGGGGGAGAGTGGGGGTGGAGAGTGGGGGGAGAGAGTGGGGTGGAGAGAGTGGGGGGGAGAGAGTGGGGGGGGAGAGAGTGGGGGGGAGAGAGTGGGGGGGAGAGAGTGGGGGGGAGAGAGTGGGGGGGAGACTGGATTGTGTGAGGAGCTCACAAATCCTTGAAAGATCTGGGCAGGGTCCCATCGGTGAGCTCCTCCGGCAGGCAAGGCTGCGATGGCTGGGTCATGTAGCCCGCATGCCCAGCCACCGCATGCCGAAACAGCTTTTGTTTGGCCGGATTGAGGGGGCTAAGCGGGCGCGGCACGGGCTAGAGAAGAGATGGAGTGATGTGGTACAGGAGGACGTGGAGCTGAGTGGACTTGCCCATGACTGGTACCAGTGGTGTCAAGATCGGCCTCTGTGGAGGAGGCTCGTGAAGGATGCTACTGGGCAGTTGGAGGCAGTCGCCCTCCAACAACAACGGAGGGCGGAGGAGCGACGCTCACAACAACGAGCGGAGCGCCGTGTGGCTAAAGCACAGCAGGTTGGCACAGTAGGGGGCACAGGTGGTGCATCAGCCAGTCATCTCAGTCAGTCGACCCGTGGCACCTGCTGGGTCTGCCCCGTGACCTCCTGCCAGCGGGCGTTCGACACTCCACGTGGCCTCGAGGTGCACCTAGCCTGGCACAAGCGTCGTGGTGACGTCACAGCCACTTAGTGGCGAATGGCGGTTGTTGTTGTTGTTGTGTGTCACTGTGTGTGTGTCCCTGTGTGCTGTGTGTGTCTCTGTGTGTGTGTCACTGTGTGTGTGTGTCTGTGTGTGTGTCTATGTGTGTGTGTCTGTGTGTGTGTCTCTGTGTGTGTGTCTGTGTGTGTGTCTATGTGTGTGTGTCTGTGTGTGTGTGTCTGTGTGTGTGTGTGTGTCTGTGTGTGTGTGTGTGTCTGTGTGTGTGTCTGTGTGTGTGTGTCAGGCTGATGGCGGTGGAGAGTCGTCTTGGACAGGAAGGTGCGGGCAGCCAGGCTGACTCCCAGGGCAAGCTGAAGGTGAGGCAGCTGCCGCTGGGGGTGCCCCTCAGGCCGCGTTTGCTATGGTGGTGGTCTTCTTCCACACACAGGCAGGGAGCTAGTGGGTGGGTGGGTGGGTGGTGGGTGGGTGGGTGGTGGGTGGGTGAGTGATTGGTTGGGTGAGTGATTGGGTGGGTGGGTGAGTGATTGGGTGGGTGAGTGATTGGGCAGGTGGGTGGGTGGGTGAGTGGGTGGGTGAGTGAGTGTGTGGGTGAGTGGGTGGGTGAGTGGGTGGGTGAGTGAGTGTGTGGGTGAGTGAGTGAGTGGGTGGGTGTGTGGGTGAGTGAGTGGGTGGGTGAGTGGGTGGGTGGGTGAGTGGGTGGGTGAGTGGGTGGGTGAGTGATTGGGTGGGTGGGTGGGTGAGTGGATTGGGTGGGTGAGTGATTGGGCAGGTGGGTGGGTGGGTGAGTGGGTGAGTGGGTGGGTGAGTGGGTGGGTGAGTGAGTGGTGTGGGTGAGTGAGTGAGTGGGTGGGTGTGTGGGTGAGTGGGTGGGTGGGTGAGTGGGTGGGTGAGTGGGTGGGTGAGTGATTGGGTGGGTGGGTGGGTGAGTGAGTCAGCGAGTGGGTGAGTGAGTGAGTGAGTGGGTGAGTGGGTGGGTGTGTGGGTGAGTGGGTGGGTGGGTGAGTGGGTTGGTGAGTGGGTGGGTGAGTGGGTGGGTGAGTGATTTGGGTGGGTGGGTGAGTGAGTCAGCGAGTGGGTGGGTGAGTGGGTGGGTGAGTGGGTGGGTGAGTGAGTGGGTGATCGAGTGGGTGAGTGAGTGAGTGGGTGAGTGAGTGAGTGGGTGGGTGAGTGAGTGAGTGGGTGAGTGAGTGAGTGGGTGAGTGAGTGGGTGAGTGAGTGAGTGGGTGAGTGAGTGAGTGTGTGAGTGAGTGGGTGAGTGAGTGGGTGAGTGAGTGAGTGGGTGAGTGAGTGAGTGCCAGTGCCAAACTCGCACCGCCACCACCACCAGCACCACCAACCCCCCCCTTCTCTCCCTCCCCCCCGATTCCCGCAGGACATTGCTGGTGCTGGTGGTGGTGTTGTTGGTGGTGGTGGTGTTGGTGGTGGTGTTGTTGGTGGTGGTGTTGTTGGTGGTGGTGTTGTTGGTGGTGGTGTTGGTGGTGGTGTTGGTGTTGATGGTGGGCGGGGCGGTGGAGGTGGCACAGCCTCAGACACCAAGGAGCGTGCTGCCCTGCTACCCTGGAGCGGCTTGCCGGGCACCACCGCCACCACCGCCACCACCGCCACCACCGCCACCACGCCACCACCGCCACCACCGCAGTAGCAGCAGCAGCGGCGGCGGCGGCGGGCGGCAGAGGAGGAGGAGGAGGAGCGGTCGTGCCAGGCTCCGTCGGGCACCCTCACCACCACCCTCACCACCACCCTCACCACCACCCTCACCACCACCCTCACCACCCTCACCACCCTCAGCCTCACCACCACCACCACCACTCACGGCCGACCAACAGCTCCTGCTGAGAGGAGACGAAGTGAGGGGGGGGTGGTTGTGGGGGGCGCTGTGGGTGACACTGTGGGTGACACTGTGGGTGACACTGGGTGACACTGTGGGTGACACTGTGGGTGACACTGTGGGTGACACTGGGTGACACTGTGGGTGACACTGTGGGTGACACTGGGTGACACTGTGGGTGACATTGTGGTTGTGCTGTGGGTGACACTGTGGGTGACACTGTGGGTGACGCTGTGGGTGGCACTGTGGGTGGTGCTGTGGGTGACACTGTGGGTGACACTGGGTGACACTGTGGGTGGTGCTGTGGGTGGTGCTGTGGGTGACATTGTGGGTGACACTGTGGGTGGCACTGTGGGTGACACTGTGGGTGGTGCTGTGGGTGGTGCTGTGGGTGACACTGTGGGTGACACTGTGGGTGACGCTGTGGGTGACATTGTGGGTGACATTGTGGGTGACACTGTGGGTGACATTGTGGGTGACACTGTGGGTGACACTGTGGGTGGCACTGTGGGTGGCATTGTGGGTGGCGCTGTGGGTGGTGCTGTGAGTGACACTGTGGGTGACACTGTGGGTGGTGCTGTGAGTGACACTGTGGGTGACACTGTGGGTGACACTGTGGGTGGCACTGTGGGTGGCATTGTGGGTGGCGCTGTGGGTCGCGCTGTGGGGTGGTGCTGTGGGTGGTGCTGTGGGTGGTGCTGTGGGTGACACTGTTGGTGGCACTGTGGGGGGCACTGTGGGTGGTGCTGTGGGTGGCGCTGTGGGTGGTGCTGTGCCACCGCCACCACCGTCACCACAACCATCACCACCATCACCACCATCACCACAACCACCATCACCACCACCGCCACCACCCCACTCCGCCCGCTGTCCGGGAGTCTGTGACCTCGCGTGCACCGATTGGTGAAGTATGGCGCCCTGGTCGCCTGTGGAGGTCGCTCCACTCGGCACTGCCGCTACCGCGCCAAGCTCCGTCTACAGCTGGATGGTGATGGTGGTGATGGTGATGGTGGTGATGATGATGGTGGTGATGGTGGTGGTGGTGATGGTGGTGGTGGTAGTGATGGTGGTGGTGATGATGGTGATGGTGGTGATGATGGTGGTGATGATGGTGGTGATGGTGATGGTGGTGGTGATGGTGGTGGTGATGGTGGGTGGTGATGGTGGGTGGTGTGTGGTGGGGTGGGCGGGTGGTGGTGTGGTGGGAGGGAGGTGTTGCAGTTGATGGGTAGGGGGGGCGGTGGTGAGTCGGTGGTTGGTGAGTTAGTAAGTGAGTGGGTGAGTGAGTTAGTAAGTGAGTGGGTGAGTGAGTAAGTGAGTGAGTGGGTGAGTTAGTTAGTGAGTGGGTGGGTGAGTTAGTGAGTGGGTGGGTGAGTTAGTAAGTGAGTGGGTGAGTTAGTGAGTGGGTGAGTTAGTGAGTGGTGAGTGGGTGAGTTAGTGGTGAGTGTGGTTGGTGAGTGGTGAGTGATGCTGCAGCAGCTCCTGACAGGGTTATTTCCTCTCGTGCGTGTTAACGGTGATTAATGCGCTGGCGATGTCATCGATGTTAATGATGATGATCGATTATTCATCATGATGATCGATTAATCATGATGATGATCGTCTCCGGAGCGAGACTGAGTTTGTGACTCACGTGATGGCGTCAATGATCACAATTACAACACGCACACAGACACACACAGACATGCACATACACACAGACACACACACAGACAGATGCACATAGACACGCACACATACAGCCAGACACACAGACACGCACACACAGACACACACAGACAGACGCGTGTGTGTATATATTTTGTAGGGTGGTAGTTGATGTGAGTTTGTGTGGCTGTATTCAGGTTTAAATAAACTTTTAATATTTGTACACACACAGACACACAGGTGCACACACACACAGGTGTACACACAGACACAGGTACACACACGTAGACACAGGTGTACACACAGGTGTACACACAGACACAGGTACACACACGTACACAGACACACAGGTGTACACACAGACACACAGGTGTACACACACACACACAGGTACACACAGGTGTACACACACACGTACACACAGATACACACACGTACACACGTCACACACGTCACACAAACACGTCACACACGTCACACACACACGTCACACAAACACGTCACACACTCGTTACACACGTCACACACACGTCACACACACTCGTCACACGCGCGTGCGTACACCAAACACATTCGGTGCTCCAGTTAATCCAAAATCAGCCGACTACAGCACAGGAGTTGCCATATCTTTACTGCAGGGAGTGGAAAGGTTTTGATTGATGCTGATTGGCTGTGGCTCTGCTATCATCCACTTGATGCTGATTGGCTGTGGCTCAGCTATTTACTTAGTGGGCTGAGTTTGATTGATGCTGATTGGCTGTGGCTCTGCCATCATCCACCTGATGCTGATTGGCTGTGGCTCAGCTATTTACTTAGTGGGCTGTTTGATTGATGCTGATTGGCTGTGGCTCTGCTATCATCCATTTGATGCTGATTGGCTGTGGCTCAGCTATTTACTTAGTGGGCTGAGTTTGATTGATGCTGATTGGCTGTGGCTCTGCTATCATCCATTTGATGCTGATTGACTGTGGCTCAGCTATTTACTTAGTGGGCCGAGTTTGATTGATGCTGATTGGCTGTTGCTCTGCTATCATCCACTTGATGCTGATTGGCTGTGGCTCAGCTATTTACTTAGTGGGTCGAGTTTGATTGATGCTGATTGGCTGTGGCTCTGCTATCATCCACTTGATGCTGATTGGCTGTGGCTCAGCTATTTACTTAGTGGGCCGAGTTTGATGCTGATTGGCTGTGGCTCTGCTATCATCCACTTGATGCTGATTGGCTGTGGCTCAGCTATTTACTTAGTGGGCCGAGTTTGATTGATGCTGATTGGCTGTGGCTCTGCTATCATCCACTTGATGCTGATTGGCTGTGGCTCAGCTATTTACTTAGTAGGCTGAGTTTGATTGATGCTGATTGGCTATCGCTCTGCTATCATCCACTTGATGCTGATTGGCTGTGGCTCAGCTATTTACTTAGTGGGCCGAGTTTGATGCTGATTGGCTGTGGCTCTGCTATCATCCACTTGATGCTGATTGGCTGTGGTTCAGCTATTTACTTAGTGAGCCGAGTTTGATGCTGATTGGCTGTGGCTCTGCTATCATCCACTTGATGCTGATTGGCTGTGGCTCAGGTATTTACTTAGTGGGCTGAGTTTGATTAATGCTGATTGGCTGTGGCTCTGCTATCATCCACTTGATGCTGATTGGCTGTGGCTCAGCTATTTACTTAGTGAGCCGAGTTTGATGCTGATTGGCTGTGGCTCTGCTATCATCCACTTGATGCTGATTGGCTGTGGCTCAGCTATTTACTTAGTGGGCTGAGTTTGATTGATGCTGATTGGCTGTGGCTCTGCTATCATCCACTTGATGCTGATTGGCTGTGGCTCAGCTATTTACTTAGTGGGCCGAGTTTAATGCTGATTGGCTGTGGCTCTGCTATCATCCACTTGATGCTGATTGGCTGTGGCTCAGCTATTTACTTAGTGGGCAGAGTTTGATGCTGATTGGCTGTGGCTCATCATCTAATATTTTACTATTTTTATTGTGGATTTTTTGCTGTTTTACCATTTTTTTACTCGTATTTAATTTTTATATATTTTTTTTATTTTATAGTTTTTTTTTGTTTTCTACCTTCTATGTGGTGACTTTACCGAAAGAACCAAGAATATTAATTCCTGCAGTCACGAAAGTTTTAAGTCAAAGTCATCGTCGTCATCATCATAGTCATCATCGTCGTCATCATCGTCGTCATCAACGACTGAGCTCAGTGCATCATTGATGCAGTCCGGGTCTGACCCCCTCCCCCACAGACACAGAGACAGACACAGAGACAGACACACAGAGAGACACACACAGAGACACACAGACACATACAGAGAGACACAGACACAGACACACAGAGAGACAGACACATACAGAGAGACACAGACACACAGAGACACACAGAGACACACACAAAGAGACAGACACACACAGAGAGACACAGATAGACAGACACAGAGAGGAGGTTGACACCGCTGTGGTTGTGGTCCTCTCAGCCGCTGTTTTCGGATCGTCCGCGATTTTGGAACGAATCCGTGGGCGGGGCGGAGAATCTCAATTCTCGAGGTTACCGGTTCACGGTTTCGTAAAATTTCCTAATTATTAATTACTTACTTATTCATTCTTTTGATGTACCTGTGAAGTGGGCTGTAGAGAGGGCAGAGAGAGATGAGGGATGGATATTTATATATCTCACACACACAGTGCGTGCTCTCACAACGCCCATCATCAGCCCCCTTGTGGATATGAATTCTCACATTCCGTTTGTGTGGTGTTGGTGGTGGTGGAGTGTGTGGTGGTGGTGGTGGTGGAGTGTGTGGTGGTAGTGTGTGGTGGTGGTGGTGGTAGTAGTGTGCGCGTGGCGGATCGGCCTATTACACACTCAATCAAGTCGTCCCTTTGTTTTTACTCGTTAGATGGAGCGTCTCTCTCCTCCATCTCCTCCATCATCTCTCCACCATCTCTCCTCCATCTCCACCATCTCTCTCCTCTCTCTCCTCCATCTCTCACCTCCATCTCTCTCCTCCATCTCTCTCCTCCATCTCCCTCCTCCATCTCTCTCCTCCATCTCTCTCGCCTCAATCTCTCGCCTCAATCTCTCTCCATCTCTCTCCATCTCCCTCCATCTCTCTCCTCCATCTCTCCCTCCATCTCTCGCCTCAATCTCTCTCCATCTCCCTCCATCTCTCTCCTCCATCTCTCCCTCCATCTCTCGCCTCAATCTCTCTCCATCTCTCTCCTCCATCTCCCCCCTCCATCTCTCTCGTCCATCTCCTCCATCTCTCTCCATCTCTCTCCTCCATCTTCTCCATCTCCCCCCTCCATCTCTCTCCCTCCATCTCTCTCCTTCATCTCCCTCCATCTCTCTCCATCTCTCTCCTCCATCTCTGTCCATCTTCTCCATCTCTCTCCTCCATCTCTCTCCCTCCATCTCCCTCCTCCATCTCTCCTCCATCTCTCCCCTCTGCGTGTGAATCCTCTGATGACTTTACGACGAATCGTCGTTTTTTTAATTGTTAATTATTTATTTGATCGCTGTTGTTATTGAGGATTGTTGTTGTGATTATAATCGACGGGTGGAGTTTGAGTCTCGGCGTTGGCGACTCTCTCGGCCCTTGCTGCGGAGATGATGGCGATGATGGTGATGGCGATGGTGATGGCGATGATGATGGCGATGATTTTCCTCGGTGTTCCGTCTGCGACGTCTTTAGGAGTCGACTCGTTTCTCTTCTTTTCTAAATCGGTGGCTAATAAATGGACAGAAAAACACGGAATGCGTGCGCACTGTGTGTAGTGTGTGGTGGTGTAGGTGTGTGTAGTGTGTGTACACTGTGTGTAGTGTGTGTACACTGTGTAGGTAGGTGTAGTGTGTGTACACTGTGTAGGTAGGTGTAGTGTGTGTACACTGTAGGTAGGTGTAGTGTGTGTACACTGTAGGTAGGTGTAGTGTGTGTACACTGCGTGTAGGTAGGTGTAGTGTGTGTACACTGCGTGTAGGTAGGTGTAGTGTGTACACACTGTGTGTAGTGTGTACACACTGTGTGTAGTGTGTACACACTGTGTGTAGTGTGTACACACTGTGTGTAGTGTGTACACACTGTGTGTAGTGTGTACACACTGTGTGTAGTGTGTACACACTGTGTGTAGTGTGTACACACTGTGTAGTGTGTACACACTGTGTGTAGTGTGTACACACTGTGTGTAGTGTGTACACACTGTGTGTAGTGTGTACACACTGTGTGTAGTGTGTACACACTGTGTGTAGTGTGTACACACTGTGTGTAGTGTGTACACACTGTGTGTAGTGTGTACACACTGTGTGTACACACTGTGTGTACACACTGTGTGTACACACTGTGTGTACACACTGTGTGTAGTGTGTACACTGACACTGTGTGTAGTGTGTACACACTGTGTGTACACACTGTGTGTACACACTGTGTGTAGTGTGTACACACTGTGTGTACACACTGTGTGTACACACTGTGTGTAGTGTGTACACACTGTGTGTACACACTGTGTGTAGTGTGTACACACTGTGTGTAGTGTGTACACACTGTGTAGTGTGTACACACTGTGTGTAGTGTGTACACACTGTGTGTAGTGTGTACACACTGTGTGTAGGTGTGTGGAGGTGTAGGTGTGTACACACTGTGTCTAGTGTGTACACACTGTGTGTAGGTGTGTGTAGGTGTGTACACACTGTGTCTAGTGTGTACACATTGTGTCTAGTGTGTACACATTGTGTGTAGGTGTGTACACACTGTGTCTAGTGTGTACACATTGTGTGTAGGTGTGTGTAGGTGTGTACACACTGTGTCTAGTGTGTACACATTGTGTGTAGGTGTGTGTAGGTGTGTACACACTGTGTGTAGTGTGTACACTGTGTGTAGGTGTAGGTGTGTGTAGGTGTAGGTGTGTACACATTGTGTGTAGTGTGTACACATTGTGTGTAGGTGTGTGTAGGTGTAGGTGTGTGTAGGTGTGTACACACTGTGTCTAGTGTGTACTCACTGTGTGTAGGTAGGTGTAGGTGAGTGTAGGTGTCTGTAAGTGTGTGTAGGTGTAGGTGTGTGTACACTGTGTAGGTGTGTGTAGTGTGTACACTGTGTTTGTGTGTAGGTGTGTGTAGTGTGTACACTGTGTAGGTGTGTACACACTGTGTCTAGTGTGTACACACTGTGTGTAGGTGTGTGTAGGTGTGTACACACTGTGTCTAGTGTGTACACACTGTGTAGGTGTGTGTAGGTGTGTACACACTGTGTGTAGTGTGTACACACTGTGTGTAGTGTGTACACACAGTGTGTACACACTGTGTGTACACACTGTGTGTAGTGTGTACACACTGTGTGTACACACTGTGTGTACACACTGTGTGTAGTGTGTACACACTGTGTGTACACACTGTGTGTACACACTGTGTGTACACACTGTGTAGTGTGTACACACTGTGTGTAGTGTGTACACACTGTGTGTAGTGTGTACACACTGTGTGTAGTGTGTACACACTGTGTGTAGTGTGTACACACTGTGTGTAGGTGTGTGGAGGTGTAGGTGTGTACACACTGTGTCTAGTGTGTACACATTGTGTGTAGGTGTGTGTACGTGTGTACACACTGTGTCTAGTGTGTACACATTGTGTCTAGTGTGTACACATTGTGTGTAGGTGTGTACACACTGTGTCTAGTGTGTACACATTGTGTGTAGGTGTGTGTAGGTGTGTACACACTGTGTCTAGTGTGTACACATTGTGTGTAGGTGTGTGTAGGTGTGTACACACTGTGTGTAGTGTGTACACTGTGTGTAGGTGTAGGTGTGTGTAGGTGTAGGTGTGTACACATTGTGTGTAGTGTGTACACATTGTGTGTAGGTGTGTGTAGGTGTAGGTGTGTGTAGGTGTGTACACACTGTGTCTAGTGTGTACTCACTGTGTGTAGGTAGGTGTAGGTGAGTGTAGGTGTCTGTAAGTGTGTGTAGGTGTAGGTGTGTGTACACTGTGTAGGTGTGTGTAGTGTGTACACTGTGTTTGTGTGTAGGTGTGTGTAGTGTGTACACTGTGTAGGTGTGTACACACTGTGTCTAGTGTGTACACACTGTGTGTAGGTGTGTGTAGGTGTGTACACACTGTGTCTAGTGTGTACACACTGTGTAGGTGTGTGTAGGTGTGTACACACTGTGTGTAGTGTGTACACTGTGTGTAGGTGTGTGTAGGTGTGTACACATTGTGTGTAGGTGTGTACACACTGTCTAGTGTGTACACATTGTGTGTAGGTGTGTACACATTGTGTCTAGTGTGTACACTGCGTGTAGTGTGTGTAGGTGTGTGTAGGTGTAGGTGTGTACACACTGTGTCTAGTGTATACACATTGTGTGTAGGTGTGTGTAGGTGTGTACACACTGTGTCTAGTGTGTACACATTGTGTGTAGGTGTGTAGGTGTGTGTAGGTGTGTACACACTGTCTAGTGTGTACACATTGTGTGTAGGTGTGTGAAGGTGTGTACACACTGTGTAGTGTGTACACACTGTGTGTAGGTGTGTGTAGGTGTAGGTGTGTACACACTGTGTGTAGGTGTGTGTAGGTGTGTACACACTGTGTGTAGGTGTGTACACACTGTGTCTAGTGTGTACTCACTGTGTGTAGGTAGGTGTAGGTGTGTTTAGGTGTAGGTGAGTGTAGGTGTCTGTAAGTGTGTGTAGGTGTAGGTGTGTGTACACTGTGTAGGTATGTGTAGGTGTGTGTAGTGTGTACACTGTGTTTGTGTGTAGGTGTGTGTAGTGTGTACACTGTGTAGGTGTGTACACACTGTGTCTAGTGTGTACACACTGCGTAGGTGTGTGTAGGTGTGTACACACTGTGTGTAGTGTGTACACTGTGTGTAGGTGTAGGTGTGTGTAGGTGTAGGTGTGTACACACTGTGTGTAGTGTGTACACTGTGTAGGTAGGTGTGTGTAGTGTGTACACTGTGTGTAGGTGTAGGTGTGTGCAGGTAGGTGTAGGTGTGTGTAGGTGTGTACACACTGTATGTAGTGTGTACACTGTGTAGGTGTGTATAGGTAGGTAGGTGTAGGTGTGTACACACAGTGTGTACATTGTGTGTAGGTGTGTACATACTGTGTGTAGGTAGGTGTAGGTGTGTGTAGGTGTGTACACACTGTGTGTAGTGTGTACATTGTGTGTAGGTGTGTACACACTGTGTGTAGGTATGTGTAGGTAGGTGTGTACACACTGTGTGTAGGTGTGTGTAGTGTGTACACTGTGTGTAGGTGTATACACAGTGTCTAGTGTGTACACACTGTGTAGGTAGGTGAAGGTGTGTGTAGGTGTAGGTGTGTACACACTGTGTGTAGGTGTGTGTAGTGTGTATACACAGTGTCTAGTGTGTACACACTGTGTGTAGGTAGGTGAAGGTGTGTGTAGGTGTAGGTGTGTACACACTGTGTGTAGTGTGTACACTGTGTGTAGGTGTAGGTGTGTGTAGGTGTGTACACACTGTGTGTAGTGTGTACACTGTGTGTAGGTAGGTGTAGTATGTGTACACTGCGTGTAGGTGTGTGTATGTGTAGGTGTATGGAGGTGTAGGTGTGTGTACGTGTGTGTAGGTGTGTACACACTGTGTCTAGTGTGTACACATTGTGTGTAGGTGTGTACACACTGTCTGTAGTGTGTACACTGTGTGTAGGTGTAGGTGTGTGTAGGTGTAGTGTGTGTACACTGCGTATAGTGTGTGTAGGTGTGTGGAGGTGTGTACGCACTGTCTAGTGTGTACACATTGTGTAGGTGTAGGTGTGTGTAGGTGTGTACACACTGTCTGTAGTGTGTACACTGTGTAGGTGTAGGTGTGTACACAATGTGTGTAGGTGTGTGTAGGTGTTGGTGTGTGTAGGTGTGTACACACTGTGTTTAGGTGTGTGTAGGTGTGTACACACTGTGTGTAGGTGTGTACACACTGTCTCTAGTGTGTACACACTGTGTAGGTAGGTGTAGGTGTGTGTAGGTGAGTGTAGGTGTGTAGGTGTGTGTACACTGTGTGTAGGTAGGTGTGTGTAGTGTGTACACTGTGTGTGTGTAGGTGTGTGTAGTGTGTACACTGTGCAGGTGTGTACACACTGTGTGTAGTGTGTACACTGTGTGTAGGTGTGTGTAGGTGTGTACACACTGTGTGTAGTGTGTACACTGTGTGTAGGTGTGTGTAGGTGTGTGTAGGTGTGGGTGTGTGTAGGTAGGTGCCGGACGGGCAACTCTGTCGTGGACAGTGCTGTGGGGGGAGGTCCAATTTCGATTGGCTCCTCCGCTCATGGCATATGTGTCCACCACAGGGGCTAAACGGGGGCTCTGGACGGGTGTGAGGGGTTGGTAACCCCTCCACCTTCAATTAATTACCACTTAACCACGAATTAAACTGAAATATGTAACTAATAAGCTTGTGCCGGAGGCCCCGGGGGACCAGACGTCTATGACGTCTCCTGGCCAAACCCCAATTGGCGGAGCCAGGAGATTATCTACCCTCGGGGCTCCTCCAGAAACAATGAAAAACCACTACGGGTGGCCACGTGGAATGTTCGAACGCTCACTGCGGAGGAGAGGCTGCCACTCCTCTGTCGGGAGCTGGACCGGTACCGCCTGGATCTATGTGGCATTCAGGAGGTCCGGTGGACCGGTTCTGGCTCCTGCCACCATGAGGGGTGGACAGTCCTCTACTCGGGGCAGCAGACTGCCAAATAACAGGGTGTGGCTCTTCTTTTGAACAAAATAATGGAGGGGGCGTCGGAGCGTGGCGGTAAGGTGTGGGAAGCTGTAAGCCCCAGGCTACTTTGGGCTCGCCTTTTCTATCAACCGGAGGCGAGGAATGGTGGTCGTGGTTACTTATGCCCCCACCGAAGATGAACATCCGTGGAGGGATGCAGGCAAAGCCGATGAGTCAGATGCCTTCTATGACCTCCTGTCACAGGTGCTGGCTAAAGTGGCCCCTCGGGATAGAGTCATCATGTTGGGTGACTTCAATGCCCGAGTTGGTCATGATGCTGGCACCTGGTCCAGAGTGATTGGAGGGCATGGGCCAGATCAGCTCAATAACAACGGCAGGAGGCTGCTAGATTTTTGTGCAGCCCATGGGCTTGTAATTACCAACACGTTGTTCCGGCATCGGCGCATCCACACAAGATCATGGATGCATGCCGGGTCCAAGCAAGAACACCTGCTGGACTACATAGTGACGGACCAGCGGATGCGAGCCCATGTCCTTGACACCAGGGCCTACCGTGGAGCTGATCTGCCCTCTGACCATCGACTAGTCATCTGTAAGATGCGCCTGCCATTCTTGCACTCCGCTGGTGGGTGTACACCCAGGACCCCATTCCAACCTAAAGTGGCCTGGTCTCAGTTATCTGATGAAAGTTGCAAGCGAGAATTTCATCATCGCTTGCGGCTGGGATTGGCATCGTCCCCGACTCCTCCTGATGTCGAGGGTAAATGGGCGAGGTTTAGGACTGTGACTCATGCAGTTGCAATGGCTGCTTTGGGTACGCGGTCCAGACCTCCCCAGAGACTCTGGCTGACAGAGGAGGTGTTCAGGATGGTTGAGAAAAAGCGACAGGCCCACTGTCATCGGCTACAGAATCCCACGTCAGAGAATGAGGAGGCTTACCGCAGCCTTCGCTCGGAGGTTCGGAGAGCCGTGAGGCGCTGCAAGGATGCGTGGTGGTCGCGGGTTGCTGAGGAGATGGAGTCTGCCTCAGTGGCCCGCGATCACAAATCTCTATTTAACTCCATCAAAAAAGTAACCTGCAGCGTCACACCTATTACCATCATTAGGGGAAACAACGGTGATCCAATCCCCAACCCCCAGGTACAGGTTTGCAGATTTGCTGAGCATTTCTGTGAGGTCCTGGGGGAGGGGAAATCCCTCAGCCAGGAAAATATCGTGGCACAAAGTGGGGATGACCCTGCTGAGGTTGCGGTGCCTCAGATATTGGAAGAAGTCACCCCCTGTGAGTGGCTGGCTGAGGTGCTATCTGTTGAGGAAGTACTGAAGGCGATCCGGAGTCTGAGACCAGGAAATGCACCGGGCAGAGATGATCTCCCAAACGAAATGCTGAGGGAGGGTGGCGTTTGTACACTGACTGCCCTATATGACATCATAACAACAGTCTAGACCACTGGACGGGTTCCGCAGAATTGGAAGGATGCCCTGGTGGTCCCCCTCTTTAAGTAGGGTGACTGCACAGACTGTAACAACTACAGGGGCATCTCACTCAAGGATTATTCAAATTATTCAACATCGCCTTGACAGGCATGTTGAGGAGAGGCTTGCGGAGCCCCGATGCGGTTTCAGGAAAGGGCGGTCCTGCACAGATGCCATATTTTCTGTCCGTCTGCTACAGCAGAGGTGTAGGGAATTCCTGCAAGACCTACATCTCTGCTTTATTGACCTGGTCAAGGCCTATGATACCATCAGTAGGCCTGGGCTCTGGGTTGTTCTTCGTGCTTTAGGAGTCCCTGACCCTCTGCTCACGATCATTAAGGACCTTCATGATGGTGAGCGGGCCCGGGTAAAACTACGTGGCCGGGAGTCAGAGCCATTCCCTGTACACCTTTGGGTGCGACAGGGATGTCCTCTGGCTCCCACATTATTTAACATCTATTTTGACGACGTAGTTCGTGAAGCCTTCAATAGCTGTACCGGGGGAATCTCCATTTGGTACAGATATAATGGGAGGCTGATCGATGCTCGGGTGCAGTCAAGGGATGGCTCCCTGTTGCTCAACCACGTTATGTATGCCGATGATTTGGTAATAGCTGCTCATTCAGAGGAGGAGTTGGAGACGCTGCTGCTGAGACTGGAGCGTGCCACTAAGAGATGGGTCCTTACCATCAGCCCCACCAAAACTAAGCACCTGCCTGGGTAGTTTGTACCATCGGACACTCCACCCCCACAACTCCCAATCGGTGATGGGGCAGTGGTGGAGAGAGTGGAGAGTTTCCCATACCTGGGCAGTGTGCTTATGACCGGCTCCAGTTTAACAGCAGAGGTCTCACTCCGAATCAGTCGAGCGTCAATATCTTTTCATCGGTTGCGTAACGCTGTGTGGAAGCTACCTGGTCTGTCGCTCCGCACTAAGCTTCAGGTCTTCTCGGCCATGGTCATTCCCTCCCTTCTCTACGCTTGCGAAACGTCGACCCCCCTAATGGAACATCTTCGCCGGTTAGAAACATTTAGGCTGGCCTGCCTACGATCCATCCTGGGTTTAACCAGACTGGATTGTGTGAGGAGCTCACAAATCCTTGAAAGATCTGGGCACGGTCCCATCGGTGAGCTCCTCCGGCAGGCAAGGCTGCGATGGCTGGGTCATGTAGCCCGCATGCCCAGCCACCGCATGCCGAAACAGCTTTTGTTCGGCCGGATTGAGGGGGCTAAACGGGCGCGGTTCGGGCTAGAGAAGAGATGGAGTGATGTGGTACAGGAGGACGTGGAGCTGAGTGGACTTGCCGATGACTGGTGCCAGCGGTGTCAAGATCGGCCTCTGTGGAGGAGGCTCGTGAAGGACGCTACTGGGCAGTTGGAGGCAGTCGCCCTCCAACAACAACGGAGGGCGGAGGAGCGACGCTCAGAACAACGAGCGGAGCGCCGGGTGGCTAAAGCACAGCAGGTTGGCACAGTAGGGGGCACAGGTGGTGCATCAGCCAGTCATCTCAGTCAGTCGACCCGTGGCACCTGGGTCTGCCCCGTGACCTCCTGCCCGCGGGCGGTCGACACTTCACGTGGCCTCAAGGTGCACATAGCCTGGCACAAGCGTCGTGGTGACGTCACCGCCACTTAGTGGCGAATGGCGGTTGATGTTGTTGTGTCGTGGGGAGTGGTGGTGCAGTGGTTAGCGCTACGCTGCGCTACAAATCCAGCGACCCGAGTTGGATTCCCGCTCACGGCCAACACCGCCAGTGACAGCGATTATCTGAACCGGTCCTGTGCCTCCCCTAGGTCGACTCAGCCTCAAATGAGTGACCTGCATCCGGAATCTTCCTACCGGATTCAGAAGATAACTACTGGATTTAGAAGAAATCTACTGTATCTAGAAGATCTCTACTGGATTCAGAAGATTGCTACTGGATATAGATCTCTACTGGATTCAGAAGACCTCTACCGGATTCAGAATATCTCTACCGGATGTAAAAGCCTTCTACCGTATTTGGAAAACATCTTCTCGTTTCGGAAGTATTCTACAAGATTTGGAAGTAATCTACCGGATCCGGAAGTTGTCTGCCGGATTCGGAAATTGCTCTGCCGGCTTCGGAAGTTGTCTACCGTCCTATGCTGTGTACAGGGGAATAAAACGCGGTGCCCCAGCCACGAGACGAGAGAGCGGAAGGGAGAGGGGGGGGAGAGACAGGAGAGAGATAAGGGAGAGACAAGGGAGAGATAAGGGAGAGAGACAGGAGCCATTACTCGGGTAAGACACTCAGACACACACAGACACTCAGACACACACAGACACTCAGACACACACAGACACTCAGACATACACACAGACACTCAGACACACACTCAGACACACACTCAGACACACACAGAGACACACAGACACACACATAAGACACACACAGACACATAAGACACACACAGACACAGACACACACACAGACACACACACAGACACACACACAGACACACACAGACAGACACACAGACATATACAGACACACACAGACACACACACACACAGCCACACATAGACACTCACACACACACACAGACACACATAGACACTCACAGACACACACACAGACACACAGACACGCAGACACACACACAGACACACACACAGACACACACAGACACACACACACAGACACACACACACAGACACACACAGTGACACACTTAGACACACACACATAGACACTCACACACACAGAGACACACACACACACACAGACACACACAAAGACACACACACACAGACACACACACACAGACACACACACACAGACAGACACACACACACAGAAACACACACACAGACACACACACACAGACACACACACTCACACAGACACACACACAGACACACACACAGACACACACAGACACACACACAGACACATACACACACACACAGACACACACACAGACACACACACACAGACACACACACACAGACAGACACACAGACACACACACACAGACACACACACACAGACACACACACTCACACAGACACACACACAGACACACACACAGACACACACACACACACAGACACACACACAGACACACACACACACAGACACACACACAGACACACACACACAGACACACACACACAGACACACACACACACAGACACACACACACACACAGACACACACACAGACACACACAGACCCACACAGACACACACACAGACACACACACAGACACACACACACACAGACACACACACACACACAGACACACACACACAGACACACACACACAGACACACACACACAGACACACACACACAGACACACACACAGACACACACAGACACACACACACAGACACACACACACACAGACACACACACACAGACACACACACACACACAGACACACACACACAGACACACACACACACAGACACACACACACAGACACACACAGACACAGACACACACACACAGACACACACACACACACACAGACACACACACACAGACACACACACACAGACACACACACACACAGACACACACACACACAGACACAGACACACACACACACACAGACACACACACACACACAGACACAGACACACACACACACAGACACACACACAGACACACACAGACACAGACACACACACACACACAGACACACACACACAGACACAGACACACACACACACAGACACACACACACACACACAGACACACACACAGACACACACAGACACACACACACAGACACACACACACAGACACACACACAGACACACACACAGACACACACACACAGACACACACACAGACACACACACAGACACACACACAGACACACACTCACAGTGTTTGTGTAGTGTACAGTGCGGTGTACCGCTCCACCATATGCCACGTACTCCACTGTACTCTACTGTACTCCACTGCCCAGACCAGCGCGGTACAGTGCGACATACAGTGTGTGTACTGTACGAGTCTATCACTGAGAGTCGACCGGTCCTGGGCCTCCCCTAGGTTGACTCAGCCTCAAATGAGTACCAGGTGTAGCGATGATGATGGGGCAGTAAACACCGCCACTGGGGAGACAAAGGCGGCCGGGCGTGGTGGTGCTGGCCACCCACCCCCTCTGTGTGTAGCCACAGTGCCGGTAGCCTTCATAGGTGCTCGCTCACAGCACTTGCCCCTACAGCACGCTAGAGGCTACCTGGGGGAGCTTTGTCTGTGTAACAGCACTTGCCCCTACAGCCCTGCTAGAGGCTACCTGAGGGAGCTTTGTCTGTGTGTGGTGTGTGTAGTACATAGACACAGCTGCTGCTACTCGCTAGCTAACAGCACTTGCCCCTGCAGCCCTGCTAGAGGCTACCTGGGGGAGTTTTGTCTGTGTAACAGCACTTGCCCCTACAGCCTGCTAGAGGCTACCTGGGGGAGCTTTGTCTGTGTAACAGCACTTGTCCCTACAGCCCTGCTAGAGGCTACCTGGGGGAGCTTTGTCTGTGTAACAGCACTTGTCCCTACAGCCCTGCTAGAGGCTACCTGGGGGAGCTTTGTCTGTGTAACAGCACTTGCCCCTACAGCCTGTTAGAGGCTACCTGGGGGAGCTTTGTCTGTGTAACAGCACTTGCCCCTACAGCATGCTAGAGGCTACCTGGGGGAGCTTTGTGTAACAGCACTTGCCCCTACAGCCTGCTAGAGGCTACCTGGGGGAGCTTTGTGTAACAGCACTTGCCCCTACAGCCTGCTAGAGGCTACCTGAGGGAGCTTTGTCTGTGTGTGGTGTGTGTAGTACATAGACACAGCTGCTGCTACTCGCTAGCTAACAGCACTTGCCCCTACAGCCTGCTAGAGGCTACCTGAGGGAGCTTTGTCTGTATAACAGCACTTGCCCCTACAGCCTGCTAGAGGCTACCTGGGGAAGCTTTGTCTGTGTAACAGCACTTGTCCCAACAGCCCTGCTAGAGGCTACCTGGGGGAACTTTGTCTGTGTCACGGCACTTGCCCCTACAGCCTGCTAGAGGCTACCTGGGGGAGCTTTGTCTGTGTAACAGCACTTGCCCCTACAGCCTGCTAGAGGCTACCTGGGGGAGCTTTGTGTAACAGCACTTGCCCTTACAGCCTGCTAGAGGCTACCTGGGGGAGCTTTGTCTGTGTAACAGCACTTGTCCCTACAGCCCTGCTAGAGGCTACCTGGGGGAACTTTGTCTGTGTCACGGCACTTGCCCCTACAGCCTGCTAGAGGCTACCTGGGGGAGCTTTGTCTGTGTGTGGGAGGGAGGGGGTGGAGCTGCTGAGTTGGCACTTCCTGTTTGTCAGCGCTGTTTGGTGTGCGGGTGAGTGGGTGGGTGAGTGGATGGGTGAGTGGGTGAGTGAGTGGGTGGGTGAGTGGGTGGGTGGGTGAGTGGGTGGGTGAGTGAGTGGGTGAGTGAGTGGGTGAGTGGGTGGGTGGGTGAGTGAGTGGGTGAGTGGGTGGGTGAGTGAGTGGGTGGGTGGGTGAGTGAGTGGGTGGGTGAGTGGGTGGGTGGGTGAGTGAGTGAGTAGGTGAGTGAGTGGGTGAGTGGGTGGGCGAATGGGTGAGTGAGTGGGTGAGTGGGTGGGTGAGTGGGTGAGTGGGTAGGTGGGTGAGTGAGTGGGTGGGTGAATGCGTGGGTTTATGTGTGTGAGTTTGTGAGTGTGTATGTGTGTATGTATGAGTGTGTATGTGAGTGGCCTCAAGGTGCACATGGCCTGGCACAAGCGTCGTGGTGACGTCACCGCCACTTAGTGGCAAATGGCGGTCGTTGTTGTTGTATGTGAGTGTGGTAGTGTGTATGTCTGTGTGTACGTGTGTACCATCGGACACTCCACCCCCACAACTCCCTATTGGTGACGGGGCAGTTGTGGAGAGAGTGGAGAGTTTCCCATACCTGGGCAGTGTGCTTATGACCGGCTCCGGTTTAACAGCAGAGGTCTCACTCCGAATCAGTCGAGCGGCAATATCTTTTCATCGGTTGTGTGGAAGCTACCTGGTCTGTCGCCCCGCACTAAGCTTCAGGTCTTCTCGGCCACGGTCATTCCCTCCCTTCTCTACGCTTGCGAAACGTGGACCCCCCTAATGGAACATCTTCGCCGGTTAGAAACATTTAGGCTGGCCTGCCTACGATCCATCCTAGGTTTAACCAGACTGGATTGTGTGAGGAGCTCACAAATCCTTGAAAGATCTGGGCAAGGTCCCATGGGTGAGCTCCTCCGGTGGGCAAGGCTGCGATGGCTGGGTCATGTAGCCCGCATGCCCAGCCACCGCATGCCGAAACAGCTTTTGTTCGGCCGGATCGATGGGGCTAAGCGGGCGCGGCACGGGCTAGAGAAGAGATGGAGTGATGTGGTACAGGAGGACGTGGAGCTGAGTGGACTTGCCGATGACCGGTACCAGCAGTGTCAAGATCGGCCTCTGTGGAGGAGGCTCGTGAAGGACGCCGCTACTGGGCAGTTGGAGGCAGTCGCCCTCCAACAACAACGGAGGGCGTCACCGCCACTTAGTGGCGAATGGCGGTGGTTGTTGTTGTTGTTGTGTAGTGGGGAGTGGTGGTGCAGCGGTTAGCGCTACGCTGCGCTACAAACCCAGCGACCCGGGTTCGATTCCCGCTCACGGCCAACACCGCCAGTGACGATTATCTGAACCGGTCCTGTGCCTCCCCTAGGTCGACTCGGCCTCAAATGAGTACCTGGTGCAGCTGTGTGCACCCACCCCCTCGTGTGCCGTGCCAGCCTTCAGAGGTGCTGCTCACTAACAGCACTTGCCCCTACAGTCTGTTACGGGCTACACGGGGGATCTTTGTCTTTGTGTGCGAGTTCAAACTCACAGTGGCCTGGTCTCAGCCAGCTGATGAAAGTTGCAAGCGAGGATTTCATCATCGCTTGCGGCTGGGGTTGGCATCGTCCCCCACTCCTGATGTCGAGGGTAAATGGGCGAGGTTTAGGACTGTGACTCATGCAGCTGCAATGGCTGCTTTGGGTACGCGGTCCAGACCTCCCCAGACACCCTGGATGACAGAGGAGTTGTTCAGGATGGTTGAGAAAAAGCGACAGGCCCACTGTCATCGGCTACAGAATCCCACGTCGGAGAATGAGGAGGCTTACCGCAGCCTTCGCTCGGAGGTTCGGAGAGCCGTGAGGCGCTGCAAGGATGGGTGGTGGTCGCGGGTTGCTGAGGAGATGGAGTCTGCCTCAGTGGCCCGCGATCACAAATCTCTATTTAACTCCATCAAAAAGTAACCTGCAGCGCCACACCTATTACCATCATTAGGTGAAAAAACGGTGATCCAATCTCTGACCCCCAGGAACAGGTTTGCAGATTGGCTGAGCATTTCTGTGAGGTCCTGGGGGAGGGAAAATCCCTCAGCCTGGAAAACATCGTGGCACAAAGTGAGGATGACCCTGCTGAGGCTGCGGTGCCTCAAATATTGGAAGAAGAAGTCACCCCCTGTGAGTGGCTGGCTGAGGTGCCATCTGTTGAAGAAGTACTGAAGGCGATTCAGAGCCTGAGACCAGGAAAGGTACCGGGCAGTGATGATCTCCCAAGCGAAATGCTGAGGGAGGGTGGCATTTGTGCAGACTGCCCTATATGACATCATAACAACAGTCTGGACCACTGGACGGGTTCCGCAGAATTGGAAGGATGCCCTGGTGGTCCCCCTCTTTAAGTAGGGTGACTGCACAGACTGTAACAACTACAGGGGCATCTCACTCCTCAGTGTGCCGGGAAAGGTCCTGGCAAGGATTATTCAACATCGCCTTGACAGGCATGCTGAGGAGAGGCTTGCGGAGCCCCAATGCGGTTTCAGGAAAGGGCGGTCCTGCACAGATGCCATATTTTCTGTCCGTCTGCTACAGCAGAGGTGTAGGGAATTCCAATAAGACCTACATCTCTGCTTTATTGACCTGGTCAAGGCCTATGATACCATCAGTAGGCCCTGGCTCTGGGTGGTTCTTCGTGCTTTTGGAGTACCTGACCCTCTGCTCACGATCATTAAGGACCTTCATGATGGTGAGCGGGCCCGGGTAAAACTACGTGGCCGGGAGTCAGAGCCATTCCCTGTTCACCTTGGGGTGCGACAGGGATGTCCTCTGGCTCCCACATTATTTAACATTTTTTGACCACGTAGTTCGTGTGCATTTGATGGCTGTATCGGAGGAATTCCCATCAAAACTAAGCACCTGCCTGGGTATTTTGCACCATCGGACACTCCACTTCCACAACTCCCGATTGGTGATGGGGCAGTTGTGGAGAGTGGAGCGTTTCCCATACCTGGGCAGTGTGCTTATGACTGGCTCCGGTTGACAGCAGAGGTCTCACTCCGAATCAGTCGAGCGGCAATATCTTTTCATCGGTTGCGTAACGCTGTGTGGAAGCTACCTGGTCTGTCGCTCCGCACTAAGCTTCAGGTCTTCTCGGCCACGGCCATTCCCTCCCTTCTCTACGCTTGCAAAACGTGGACCCCCCTAATAGAACATCTTCGCCGGTTGCAAACATTTAGGCTGGCCTGCCTACTATCCATCCTGGGTTTAACCAGACTGGATTGTGTGAGGAGCTCACAAATCCTTGAAAGATCTGGGCAAGGTCCCATCGGTGAGCTCCTCCGGCGGGCAAGGCTGCGATGGCTGGGTCATGTAGCCCGCATGCCCATCCACCGCATGCCGAAACAGCTTTTGTTCGGCCGGATTGAGGGGGCTAAGCGGGCGCGGCACGGGCTAGAGAAGAGATGGAGTGACGTGGTACAGGAGGACGTGGAGCTGAGTGGACTTGCCGATGACTGGTACCAGCGGTGTCAAGATTGGCCTCTGTGGAGGAGGCTTGTGAAGGACGCTACTGGGCAATTGGAGGCAGTCGCCCTCCAACAACAACGGAGGGCGGAGGAGCGATGCTCACAACAATGAGCGGAGTGCCGGGTGGCTAAAGCACAGCAGGTTGGCACAGTAGGGGGCACAGGTGGTGCACCAGCCAGTCATCCCAGTCAGTCGACCCGTGGCACCTGGGTCTGCCCCGTGACCTCCTGCCAGCGGGCGTTCGACACTTCACGTGGCCTCAGGGTGCACCTAGCCTGGCACAAGCGTCGTGGTGACGTCACCGCCACTTAGTGGTGAATGGCGGTTGTTGTTGTGTGTATGTGTGTGTGTCTCTGTGTGTGTGAGTGTGTGTGTCTGTGTGTGTGTGTTTGTCTCTGTGTGTGTCTGTGTGTGTATCTGTGTGTGTGTCTCTGTGTGTGTGTCTGTGTGTGTGTGTCTCTGTGTGTGTCTCTGTCTGTGTGTGTGTCTCTGTGTGTGTGTCTGTGTGTGTGTGTCTCTGTGTGTGTGTCTGTGTGTGTGTGTCTCTGTGTGTCTGTGTGTCTCTGTGTGTGTCTGTGTGTGTGTGTCTGTGTGTGTGTCTCTGTCTGTGTGTGTGTGTCTCTGTGTGTGTCTGTGAGTGTGTGTGTCTGTGTCTGTGTGTCTGTGTGTGTGTGTCTGTGTGTGTGTGTGTCTGTGTGTGTGTCTGTGTGTGAGTGTGTGTGTGTATCTGTGTGTGTGTCTGTGTGTGTGTCTGTGTGTCTCTGTGTGTGTGTGTCTGTGTGTGTGTGTGTCTGTGTGTGTGTCTGTGTCTGTGTGGGTGTCTGTGTGTCTGTGTCTGTGTGTGTGTCTGTGTGTTTGTGTGTGTATCTGTGTGTCTGTGTCTCTGTGTGTGTGTGTGTCTGTGTGTGTGTGTCTGTGTGTGAGTGTGTGTGTGTCTGTGTGTGTGTGTCTGTGTGTGTGTCTGTGTGTGTGTCTGTGTGTGTGTCTGTGTGTCTGTGTGTGTGTGTGTATCTGTGTGTCTGTGTCTGTGTGTGTCTGTGTGTCTGTGTGTGTGTCTGTGTGTGTGTGTCTGTGTGTGTGTCTGTGTGTGTGTATCTGTGTGTCTGTGTCTGTGTGTGTCTGTGTGTCTGTGTGTGTGTCTGTGTGTGTCTGTGTGTCTCTCACCCTCTCCATCTCGCCCTCCCCCTCCCCCCACAGCGGCTGTCTTTCTGCTCACGCCGCTAAGCGCCTCACCTGCTGCACCGCACAGCGACCCTCCTGACGACCACCCCCCCCCGGGACGAGGGGAGCAGCAGGAGCAGCAGCAGGAGCAGCAGCAGGAGCAGCAGCAGCAGGAGCAGCAGCAGCAGGAGCAGCAGCAGCAGCAGCAGGAGGGTGTCAGCATGGGAGCGGCGAGGCTGACGCTGTGGGGAGTGGCGCTCTTCCTCGTCTGGAACTTTCTCCTGCTGCTCTTCCTGCTCGGGAAGAGTTCCCCACCAGCACAGCTCACGGCACAGGTGGGGGAGGGGAGGCTACCCGGGGGACCTTTGCCTGTGTCTGTGTCTGTGCACCACCGCCACTACAAGCCACTCACTGCACTTGCCCCTGCTTCTCGTTAAGGCTACCCGGGGGACCTTTGCCTGTGTCTGTGTCTGTGCACCGCCGCCGCTACAAGCCACTCACTGCACTTGCCCCTGCTTCCCCTTAAGGCTACCCGGGGGACCTTTGCCTGTGTCTGTGTGGGCACCTCCGCCGCTACAAGCCACTCACTGCACTTGCCCCTGCTTCCCCTTAAGGCTACCCGGGGGACCTTTGCCTGTGTCTGTGTGGGCACCACCGCCGCTACAAGCCACTCGCTGCACTTGCCCCTGCTTATCGTTAAGGCTACCCGGGGGACCTTTGCCTGTGTCTGTGTGTGCACCTCCGCCGCTACAAGCCACTCGCTGCACTTGCCCCTGCTTATCGTTAAGGCTACCCGGGGGACCTTTGCCTGTGTCTGTGTGTGCACCACCGCCGCTACAAGCCACTCACTGCACTTGCCCCTGCTTCTCGTTAAGGCTACCCGGGGGACCTTTGCCTGTGTCTGTGTGGGCACCTCCGCCGCTACAAGCCACTCACTGCACTTGCCCCTGCTTATCGTTAAGGCTACCCGGGGGACCTTTGCCTGTGTCTGTGTGTGCACCACCGCCGCTACAAGCCACTCGCTGCACTTGCCCCTGCTTCTCGTTAAGGCTACACGGGGGACCTTTGCCTGTGTCTGTGTCTGTGCACCGCCGCCGCTACAAGCCACTCGCTGCACTTGCCCCTGCTTATCGTTAAGGCTACCCGGGGGACCTTTGCCTGTGTCTGTGTCTGCACCTCCGCCGCTACGAGCCACTCACTGCACTTGCCCCTGCTTCCCCTTAAGGCTACCCGGGGGACCTTTGCCTGTGTCTGTGTGTCCGCCGCTACAAGCCACTCGCTGCACTTGCCCCTGCTTCCCCTTAAGGCTACCCGGGGGACCTTTGCCTGTGTCTGTGTGGGCACCTCTGCCGCTACAAGCCACTCACTGCACTTGCCCCTGCTTCCCCTTAAGGCTACCCGGGGGACCTTTGCCTGTGTCTGTGTGTGCACCTCCGCCGCTACAAGCCACTCACTGCACTTGCCCCTGCTTCTCGTTAAGGCTACCCGGGGGACCTTTGCCTGTGTCTGTGTGTCCGCCGCTACAAGCCACTCACTGCACTTGCCCCTGCTTCTCGTTAAGGCTACCCGGGGGACCTTTGCCTGTGTCTGTGTGGGCACCTCCGCCGCTACGCGCCACTCAGTGCACTTGCCCCTGCTTCCCCTTAAGGCTACCCGGGGGACCTTTGCCTGTGGCTGTGCAGGTGAGTGGCCTCGTGCGGGACGTGGAGGTGCAGCTGGAGGAACAGAAGTCTCTGCTCCAGGAGATCCAGAGGCTCCGGAGGGCTCCGCTAGGCCCCGGCCTGGCTCAGCACGAAGCTCGGACCAACGACTCCGTTATACCCATCCTGGTCATCGCCTGTGACAGGTGAGGCGCGGAGAGACACCCAGGGATTGAACCCAGACCCTCAGTGTCTCTGTGGGCCTCCTGAGAGAGACCTTGACCCAGGGATTGAACCCAGACCCTCAGTGTCTCTGTGGTCCTCCTGAGAGAGACCTTGACCCAGGGATTGAACCCAGACCCTCAGTGTCTCTGTGGTCCTCCTGAGAGACCTTGACCCAGGGATTGAACCCAGACTCTCAGTGTCTCTGTGGTCCTCCTGAGAGAACTTGACCCAGGGATTGAACCCAGACCCTCAGTGTCTCTGTGGTCCTCCTGAGAGAGACCTTGACCCAGGGATTGAACCCAGACCCTCAGTGTCTCTGTGATCCTCCTGAGAGACCTTGACCCAGGGATTGAACCCAGACCCTCAGTGTCTCTGTGGTCCTCCTGAGAGAGACCTTGACCCAGGGATTGAACCCAGACCCTCAGTGTCTTTGTGGTCCTCCTGAGAGAGACCTTGACCCAGGGATTGAACCCAGACCCTCAGTGTCTCTGTGATCCTCCTGAGAGAGACTCTGACCCAGGGATTGAACCCAGACTCAGTGTCTCTGTGGCCCTCCTGAGAGACCTTGACCCAGGGATTGAACCCAGACTCTCCGTGTCTATGGCCTCCTGAGAGACCTTGACCCAGGGATTGAACCCAGACTCAGTGTCTCTGTGGCCCTCCTGAGAGACCTTGACCCAGGGATTGAACCCAGACCCTCAGTGTCTCTGTGGTTCTCCTGAGAGACTCTGACCCAGGGATTGAACCCAGACTCAGTGTCTCTGTGGCCCTCCTGAGAGACCTTGACCCAGGGATTGAACCCAGACCCTCAGTGTCTCTGTGGTTCTCCTGAGAGACTCTGACCCAGGGATTGAACCCAGACTCTCAGTGTCTCTGTGATCCTCCTGAGAGAGACCTTGACCCAGGGATTGAACCCAGACTCTCCGTGTCTATGGCCTCCTGAGAGACCTTGACCCAGGGATTGAACCCAGACCCTCAGTGTCTCTGTGGTCCTCCTGAGAGACTCTGACCCAGGGATTGAACCCAGACCCTCAGTGTCTCTGTGATCCTCCTGAGAGACTCTGACCCAGGGATTGAACCCAGACTCTCAGTGTCTCTGTGGTCCTCCTGAGAGACTCTGACCCAGGGATTGAACCCAGACCCTCAGTGTCTCTGTGGTCCTCCTGAGAGACCTTGACCCAGGGATTGAACCCAGACCCTCAGTGTCTCTGTGGCCCTCCTGAGAGAGAGACCTTGACCCAGGGATTGAACCCAGACCCTCAGTGTCTCTGTGGTCCTCCTGAGAGACCTTGACCCAGGGATTGAACCCAGACTCTCAGTGTCTCTGTGGTCCTCCTGAGAGACCTTGACCCAGGGATTGAACCCAGACCCTCAGTGTCTCTGGTCCTCCTGAGAGACTCTGACCCAGGGATTGAACCCAGACCCTCAGTGTCTCTGTGGTTCTCCTGAGAGACTCTGACCCAGGGATTGAACCCAGACCCTCTGTTTCTCTGTGGTCCTCCTGAGAGACCTTGACCCAGGGATTGAACCCAGACTCTCAGTGTCTCTGTGGTCCTCCTGAGAGACCTTGACCCAGGGATTGAACCCAGACCCTCAGTGTCTCTGTGGTCCTCCTGAGAGACCTTGACCCAGGGATTGAACCCAGACCCTCAGTGTCTCTGTGATCTTCCTGAGAGACCTTGACCCAGGGATTGAACCCAGGCCCTCAGTGTCTCTGTGGTCCTCCTGAGAGACTCTGACCCAGGGATTGAACCCAGACCCTCAGTGTCTCTGTGGTTCTCCTGAGAGACTCTGACCCAGGGATTGAACCCAGACCCTCAGTGTCTCTGTGGCCCTCCTGAGAGACCTTGACCCAGGGATTGAACCCAGACCCTCAGTGTCTCTGTGGTTCTCCTGAGAGAGAGACCTTGACCCAGGGATTGAACCCAGACCCTCAGTGTCTCTGTGGTCCTCCTGAGAGACCTTGACCCAGGGATTGAACCCAGACTCTCAGTGTCTCTGTGGTCCTCCTGAGAGACTCTGACCCAGGGATTGAACCCAGACCCTCCGTGTCTCTGTGGGCATCCTGAGAGACTCTGACCCAGGGATTGAACCCAGACCCTCAGTGTCTCTGTGGTCCTCCTGAGAGACCTTGACCCAGGGATTGAACCCAGACCCTCAGTGTCTCTGTGGCCCTCCTGAGAGAGACCTTGACCCAGGGATTGAACCCAGACCCTCTGTCTCTGTGGTCCTCCTGAGAGACCTTGACCCAGGGATTGAACCCAGACTCTCAGTGTCTCTGTGGTCCTCCTGAGAGACCTTGACCCAGGGATTGAACCCAGACCCTCAGTGTCTCTGTGGGCCTCCTGAGAGAGACCTTGACCCAGGGATTGAACCCAGACCCTCAGTGTCTCTGTGGTCCTCCCTGAGAGACCTTGACCCACGGATTGAACCCAGACCCTCAGTGTCTCTGTGGTCCTCCTGAGAGACCTTGACCCAGGGATTGAACCCAGACCCTCAGTGTCTCTGTGGTCCACCTGAGAGATTCTGACCCAGGGATTGAACCCAGACCCTCAGTGTCTCTGTGATCCTCCTGAGAGAGACCTTGACCCAGGGATTGAACCCAGACCCTCAGTGTCTCTGTGGTCCTCCTGAGAGACCTTGATCCAGGGATTGAACCCAGACCCTCAGTGTCTCTGTGGTGTCCTTGAGAGACTCTGACCCAGGGATTGAACCCAGACCCTCAGTGTCTCTGTGGTCCTCCTGAGAGACCTTGACCCAGGGATTGAACCCAGACCCTCAGTGTCTCTGTGGTCCTCCCTGAGAGACCTTGACCCAGGGATTGAACCCAGACCCTCAGTGTCTCTGTGGTCCTCCCTGAGAGACCTTGACCCACGGATTGAACCCAGACCCTCAGTGTCTCTGTGGTCCTCCTGAGAGAACTTGACCCAGGGATTGAACCCAGACCCTCTGTCTCTGTGGTCCTCCTGAGAGCCTCTGACCCAGGGATTGAACCCAGACCCTCAGTGTCTCTGTGGTCCTCCTGAGAGAGACGCTGACCCAGGGATTGAACCCAGACCCTCAGTGTCTCTGGTCCTCCTGAGAGACGCTGACCCAGGGATTGAACCCAGACCCTCAGTGTCTCTGTGGCCCTCCTGAGAGAGACGCTGACCCAGGGATTGAACCCAGACTCTCAGTGTCTCTGTGGTCCTCCCTGAGAGAGACCTTCACCCAGGGATTGAACCCAGACCCTCAGTGTCTCTGTGGTCCTCCTGAGAGAGACCTTGACCCAGGGATTGAACCCAGACCCTCAGTGTCTCTGTGGTCCTCCTGAGAGACCTTGACCCAGGGATTGAACCCAGACCCTCAGTGTCTCTGTGGTCCTCCTGAGAGACCTTGACCCAGGGATTGAACCCAGACCCTCAGTGTCTCTGTGGTCCTCCTGAGAGAGACCTTGACCCAGGGATTGAACCCAGACCCTCAGTGTCTCTGTGGTCCTCCTGAGAGAGACCTTGACCCAGGGATTGAACCCAGACTCTCAGTGTCTCTGTGGTCCTCCTGAGAGACCTTGACCCAGGGATTGAACCCAGACCCTCAGTGTCTCTGTGGTCCTCCTGAGAGAGAGACCTTGACCCAGGGATTGAACCCAGACCCTCAGTGTCTCTGTGGTCCTCCTGAGAGACCTTGACCCAGGGATTGAACCCAGACTCTCCGTGTCTATGGCCTCCTGAGAGACCTTGACCCAGGGATTGAACCCAGACTCTCAGTGTCTCTGTGGCCCTGCTGAGAGACTCTGACCCAGGGATTGAACCCAGACTCTCTGTGTCTCTGTGGTCCTCCTGAGAGACTCTGACCCAGGGATTGAACCCAGACCCTCAGTGTCTCTGTGGTTCTCCTGAGAGACCTTGACCCAGGGATTGAACCCAGACTCTCAGTGTCTCTGTGGTCCTCCTGAGAGACCTTGACCCAGGGATTGAACCCAGACACTCAGTGTCTCTGTGGCCCTGCTGAGAGACTCTGACCCAGGGATTGAACCCAGACTCTCTGTGTCTCTGTGGTCCTCCTGAGAGACTCTGACCCAGGGATTGAACCCAGACCCTCTGTCTCTGTGGTCCTCCTGAGAGACCTTGACCCAGGGATTGAACCCAGACCCTCAGTGTCTCTGTGGTTCTCCTGAGACACCCTGACCCAGGGATTGAACCCAGACCCTCCGTGTCTATGGCCTCCTGTCTCCGCAGGCCCACGGTGAGCCGTTGTCTGGACCGGCTGCTCCGGTTTCGGCCCTCGGCCTCCCAATTCCCCATCGTGGTGAGCCAGGATTGTGGGCACGCAGAGACAGCACGGATCATTCAGAGCTACGGAAAACAGGTGGGAGTCACTCACTCAGTCACTCAGTCAGTCAGTCACTCAGTCAGTCACTCAGTCAGTCAGTCAGTCAGTCACTCACTAAGTCACTCAGTCACTCACTCACTCAGTCAGTCACTCACTCACTCAGTCACTCACTCAGTCAGTCACTCACTCACTCAGTCACTCACTCAGTCACTCAGTCACTCACTCACTCAGTCAGTCAGTCACTCAGTCAGTCACTCAGTCAGTCACTCACTCAGTCAGTCACTCACTCAGTCACTCAGTCAGTCAGTCACTCAGTCACTCAGTCAGTCACTCAGTCAGTCACTCAGTCAGTCAGTCAGTCACTCAGTCAGTCAGTCACTCACTCAGTCAGTCACTCAGTCAGTCACTCAGTCACTCAGTCACTCAGTCAGTCACTCAGTCACTCAGTCAGTCACTCACTCAGTCACTCAGTCACTCACTCAGTCAGTCACTCAGTCAGTCACTCAGTCAGTCACTCACTCAGTCACTCACTTAGTCACGCACTCACACACTCACTCAGTCACTCAGTCAGTCAGTCACTCACTCACTCAGTCACTCAGTCAGTCACTCAGTCAGTCAGTCACTCAGTCAGTCACTCAGTCAGTCACTCAGTCACTCAGTCAGTCACTCAGTCACTCACTCACTCAATCACTCAGTCACTCACTCAGTCACTCAGTCACTCACTCAGTCACTCTCACTCACTCAGTCACTCACTCAGTCACTCACTCACTCAGTCAGTCACTCACTCACGCACCCACTCACCCTCCACTCACCCTCCACTCACCCCCTACCCACCCACTCACCCTCCACTCACCCTCCACTCACCCCCTACCCACCCCCCACCCCCCCCCCACCCACCCCCCCCCCCGCCCCCCCAGGTGACCCACCTCCGCCAGCCCGATCTGAGCGACGTCCCCAGCCCCCCGGGCCACCGTCGCTTCCAGGGCTACTACCGCATAGCGCGTCACTACGCCTGGGCCCTGGGCCAGCTGTTCGACGTGCTGGGCCACGCGGCGGCCGTGGTGGTGGAGGACGACCTGGACGTGGCCTCCGACTTCTTCTCCTACTTCTCGGCGGCGCTGCCGCTGCTGCGCTCCGACCCCTCGCTGTGGTGCGCCTCGGCCTGGAACGACAACGGGAAGCCGGGCCTGGTGGACGCCCGGAGGCCCCAGCTGCTGCACCGCACCGACTTCTTCCCGGGCCTCGGCTGGCTCCTGCTGGCCGAGCTGTGGCGGGAGCTGGCGCCGCCCCGGTGGCCCGCGGCCTTCTGGGACGACTGGATGAGGGACGGGGAGCGCCGTCGCGGCCGCCAGTGCGTGCGGCCGGAGGTGCCGCGCGCGGTGACCTTCGGCCGCGGCGGCGTCAGCCAGGGCCAGTTCTACGAGCGCCACCTGCGGCACATGCGGCTCAACGCCGAGGCGGCGGCCGTGGACTTCGCCGCGCCCGGCGGGGCCGGCGCCGAGGCCCTGCGGGCGCTGGCGCCGGCCGAGGACTACGCCCGCCGGTTCCTGCGCCGGGTCTACAACGGCTCGGACGAGGAGACGCTGGCGCGGGTGCTGGAGGCCGGGCGGCTGTCCGGGGCCGGCGGGGCCGAAGGAGGGGGAGGCCGTCCGAGGCCGGCCAGGGTGACGTACCGCAGCGCCGACGAGTTCAAGGCGGCCGCCAGGTCGCTGGGGCTCATGGACGACCTGAAGGCCGGAGTGCCGAGGGGCGCCTACCGGGGAGTGGTGTCTGTCATGCACGCCGGCAGACGGGTGCACCTGGCACCGCCGCCCGGCTGGACGGGGTACGACCCCAGTTGGACGTGAGGGGAGTGGCGGGGGTGGGCGGGTCGGTGGGTGAAAGGGTGAGCGAGTGAGCGAGTTAGTGAACGAGTTAGTCAGTCAGTGAGTGAGTGAGCGAGTGAGTTAGTGAGCGAGTTAGTGAGTTAGTGAGTGAGCGAGTGAGCGAGTGAGTGAGTCAGTGAGTGAGCGAGTGAGCGAGTTAGTGAACGAGTGAGTCAGTCAGTGAGTGAGCGAGCGAGTCAGTGAGCGAGTTAGTGAGTTAGTGAATCAGTGAGCGAGTTAGTGAACGAGTGAGTCAGTCAGTGAGTCAGTGAGTGAGTGAGCGAGTCAGTGAGTGAGTTAGTGAGTTAGTGAGTCAGTGAGCGAGTTAGTGAACGAGTTAGTGAACGAGTTAGTGAGTGAGTCAGTCAGTGAGTGAGCGAGTGAGTGAGTCAGTGAGTGAGCGAGTGAGTGAGTCAGTCAGCGAGTGAGTGAGCGAGTGAGTCAGTGAGCGAGTGAGTGAGTCAGTGAGTCAGTGAGTGAGCGAGTGAGTGAGTCAGTGAGTCAGTGAGTGAGTCAGTGAGTCAGTGAGTGAGCGAGTGAGTGAGTCAGTGAGTCAGTGAGTGAGCAAGTTAGTGAGTTAGTGAGCGAGTCTGAGTGAGTTAGTGAGCGAGTGAGTTAGTGAGTGAGTCAGTGAGTGAGTGAGTGAGTTAGTGAGTGAGTTAATGAGGGAGTCAGTGAGTGAGCGAGGGAGTCAGTGAGTGAGCGAGTGAGTCAGTGAGCGAGTTAGTGAGTCAGTGAGCGAGTGAGTGAGTCAGTGAGCGAGTTAGTGAGCGAGTGAGTGAGCGAGCGAGTGAGTGAGTGAACGAGTTAGTGAGCGAGTGAGTCAGTGAGTGAGTGCGTTAGTGAGGGAGTGAGCGAGTGAGTGAGTTAGTGAGCAAGTGACCCAGTGAGTTAATGAGCGAGTCAGTGAGTGAGTTAATGAGCGAGCGAGTAAGTTAGTGAGCGAGTGAGGGAGTGAGTGAGTTAGTGAGGGAGTCAGTGAGTTAGTGAGGGAGTCAGTGAGTGAGATAATGAGCGAGTGAGTGAGTGAGTGAGCGAGTGACCGAGTGAGTTAGTGAGGGAGTCAGTGAGTGAGATAATGAGTGAGTGAGTGAGTGAGATCATTAGTGAGTGAGTGAGTGAGGGAGTCAGTGAGTGAGTGAGTTAACGAGTCAGTTAGCGAGCGATCCAGCTAGTGAGTCAGTTAGCGAGCCAGTTAGCGAGCGAGTCAGTTAGCTAGCTAGTTAGTGAGTCAGTTCACGAGTCAGTTAGGTAGCGAGTCAGTGAGTCAGTTAGCGAGCGAGTCGGTTAGCGAGTCGGTTAGCGAGTCAGTTGGCGAGTCAGTTAGATAGCTAGTTAGCGAGTCAGTTAGCTAGTTAGCTAGTCAGTTAGCAAGTCGGTTAGCGAGTCAGTTAGATAGCTAGTTAGCGAGTCAGTTAGCTAGCGAGTCAGTTAGCTAGCGAGTCAGCTAGCTAGCTAGTTAGCGAGCCAGCTAGCGAGTCAGCTAGCTAGCTAGTTAGCGAGTCAGCTAGCTAGTTAGTTAGCGAGTCAGTTGGTGAGTCAGCTAGCTAGCTAGTTAGCGAGTCAGCTAGCTAGTTAGTTAGCGAGTCAGTTGGCGAGTCAGCTAGCTAGCTAACTAGCGAGTCAGTTGGCGAGTCAGCTAGCTAGCTAACTAGCGGGTCAGTTGGCGAGTCAGTTAGCTAGCTAGTTAGTGAGTCAGTTAGCTAGCGAGTCAGTTGGCGAGTCAGCTAGCTAGTTAGTGAGTCAGTTAGCTAGCGAGTCAGTTGGCGAGTCAGCTAGTTAGCTAGTTAGTGAGTCAGTTAGCTAGCTAGTTAGCGAGTCAGTTAGCTAGCTAGTTAGCGAGTCAGTTAGCTAGCTAGCTAGCGAGTCAGTTAGCGAGTCAGTTAGCTAGCTAGCGAGTCAGTTGGCGAGTCAGCTAGCGAGTCAGTTAGCTAGCTAGTTAGCGAGCCAGCTAGCGAGTTAGTTAGCTAGCTAGCTAGCGAGTCAGTTAGCTGGCTAGCTAGCGAGTCAGTTAGCTAGCTAGCTAGTTAGCGAGTCAGTTAGCTAGCTAGTTAGCGAGCCAGCTAGCGAGTCAGTTAGCTAGCTAGCGAGTCAGTTAGCTAACTAGCTAGCGAGTCAGTTGTCTAACTAGCTAGCGAGTCAGTTGGCGAGTCAGCTAGCTGCTAACTAGCGGGTCAGTTGGCGAGGCAGTTAGCGAGTCAGTTATCTAGCTAGCTAGCGAGTGAGTGACTGAGTGAGTGAGTGGCTGAGTGGCTGAGTGAGTGACTGAGTGGCTGAGTGACTGAATGAGTGACTGAGTGACTGAGTGAGTTAGTGGCTGAGTGACTGAGTGACTGAGTGAGTGGCTGAGTGACTGAGTGACTGAGTGAGTGGCTGACTGAGTGACTGAGTGAGTGAGTGGCTGAGTGACTGAGTGACTGAGTGAGTGAGTGGCTGAGTGACTGAGTGACTGACTGAGTGGCTGAGTGAGTGACTGAGTGAGTGACTGAGTGAGTGGCTGAGTGACTGAGTGAGTGGCTGAGTGACTGACTGAGTGGCTGAGTGAGTGAGTGACTGAGTGAGTGGCTGAGTGACTGAGTGAGTGCTATCTGTGCCTGTGTCACGACTGCCAATGCAGCAGCAGAGAGAGAGAGTCCCACATTCCGAGATTCCACTTTGTACAGAAAAATTCTTCTCTCATCTCCCCTACTACGAACTGCCAGCTGCCACTGGGGGTGCCCCTAGGCCAGACCACAGCAGCCACAACCATCGCTACCCCTCCTACTACTGACAACACTCACACAGAGACAGCTGCCACTGGGGGTGCCCCTAGGCCAGACCACAGCAGCCACAACCATCGCTACCCCTCCTACTACTGACAACACTCACTCACACACAGAGACAGCTGCCACTGGGGGTGCCCCTAGGCCAGACCACGCAGCAGCAACAACAACAATAACTCACCCCTCCTACTACTGGCAGATGAACGTTCATCAGGGTTTGGGTGCGGATTTGGTGATGGGTATGGTGATGGGTATGGTGACATTATGGTGATGGTTTTGGTGATGTTTGGTGCTGCACGGGCGGTGACCAATTAAACTTGTAAAGAATTCGCATTCACGGTGTCCGCTGTCGCGCCTTTGACGATGCAATCGGAATCACCAAATGGCATTTCTCCTGAATCACAGCGACACTGCCCCTACCAACATGGTGTGCACAGTGACATCACATACCCCTACCAACATGGTGTGCGCAGTGACATCACATACCCTTACCAACATGGTGTGCGCAGTGACATCACATACCCCTACCAACATGGTGTGCACAGTGACATCACATACCCCTACCAACATGGTGTGCGCAGTGACATCACATACCCTTACCAACATGGTGTGCACAGTGATATCACATACCCCTACCAACATGGTGTGCACAGTGACATCACATACCCCTACCAACATGGTGTGCACAGTGACATCACATACCCTTACCAACATGGTGTGCGCAGTGACATCACATACCCCTACCAACATGGTGTGCACAGTGACATCACAAACCCTTACCAACATGGCGTTCGCACTTACATTACCTACCCTTACCAACATGGTGTGCACAGTGCCATCACATACCCTTACCAAGATGGCGTTCGCAGTGCCATCACATACCCTTACCAACATGGTGTGCGCAGTGCCATCACATACCCTTACCAACATGGTGTGCACAGTGCCATCACAAACCCTTACCAAGATGGCATTCGCACTTACACTACCTACCCTTGCCAACATGGTGTGCGCAGTGCCATCACATACCCTTACCAACATGGTGTGCGCAGTGCCATCACAAACCCTTACCAACATGGTGTGCGCAGTGCCATCACATACCCTTACCAACATGGCGTTCGCAGTGCCATCACATACCCTTACCAAGATGGCGTTCGCAGTGCCATCACATACCCTTACCAACATGGTGTGCACAGTGTCATCACATACCCTTTACAAGATGGCATTCGCACTTTACCTACCCTTACCAACATGGTGTGCAGTGCCATCATATACCCTTACAAAAATGGCGTCAACACCTGCATTACCCACCCTTACAAAGATGGGGTCCACGTTTACATTACCTATCCTTACCAAGATGGCGTCCACATTTTGCATTGCATACCCTTGCCAAAATGGCGTCCACAGTTACATTGCCTCCCCTTACCATATATGGCGTCCACAGTTACATTCCCCACTCTAACCAGGATGGCGCCTACAATTACACTGCCTACCCTTACGAAGATGGCGTCCAGTTACATTGCCTGCCCTTGCAAAGATGGCGTCCAGTTACATTACTTTTACGAAGATGGCGTTCACCTTGCATCAGTGACACTGCCCTCGCCAAGATGGCGTCCACAGTGACACTGCCTGCCCTCGCAAGATGGCGTCCACAGTGACACTGCCTGCCCTCGCCAAGATGGCGTCCACAGTGACACTGCCTGCCCTCACAAGATGGCGTCCACAGTGACACTGCATGTCCTTACCAAAATGGCGTCCACAGTGACACTGCCTGCCCTCACAAGATGGCGTCCACAGTGACACTGCATGTCCTTACCAAAATGGCGTCCACAGTGACACAGCCTGCCCTCGCCAAGATGGCGTCCACAGTGACACTGCCTGCCCTCACAAGATGGCGTCCACAGTGACACTGCCTGCCCTCGCCAAGATGGCGTCCACAGTGCACTGCCTGCCCTCACAAGATGGCGTCCACAGTGACACTGCCTGCCCTCGCAAGATGGCGTCCACAGTGACACTGCCTGCCCTCGCCAAGATGGCGTCCACACTGACACTGCCTGCCCTCACAAGATGGCGTCCACAGTGACACTGCCTGCCCTCGCCAAGATGGCGTCCACAGTGACACTGCCTGCCCTCACAAGATGGCGTCCACAGTGACACTGCATGTCCTTACCAAAATGGCGTCCACAGTGACACTGCCTGCCCTCACAAGATGGCGTCCACAGTGACACTGCATGTCCTTACCAAAATGGCGTCCACAGTGACACAGCCTGCCCTCGCCAAGATGGCGTCCACAGTGACACTGCCTGCCCTCACAAGATGGCGTCCACAGTGACACTGCATGTCCTTACCAAAATGGCGTCCACAGTGACACTGCCTGCCCTCACAAGATGGCGTCCACAGTGACACTGCATGTCCTTACCAAAATGGCGTCCACAGTGACACAGCCTGCCCTCGCCAAGATGGCGTCCACAGTGACACTGCCTGCCCTCGCCAATATGGCGTCCACAGTGACACTGCCTGCCCTCACAAGATGGCGTCCACAGTGACACTGCCTGCCCTCACAAGATGGCGTCCACAGTGACACTGCATGTCCTTACCAAAATGGCGTCCACAGTGACACAGCCTGCCCTCGCCAAGATGGCGTCCACAGTGACACTGCCTGCCCTCGCCAATATGGCGTCCACAGTGACACTGCCTGCCTTCACAAGATGGCGTCCACAGTGACACTGCATGTCCTTACCAAAATGGCGTCCACAGTGACACTGCCTGCCCTCACAAGATGGCGTCCACAGTGACACTGCATGTCCTTACCAAAATGGCGTCCAGTGACACAGCCTGCCCTCGCCAAGATGGCGTCCACAGTGACACTGCCTGCCCTCACAAGATGGCGTCCACAGTGCGCTGCCTGCCCTCACAAGATGGCGTCCACAGTGACACTGCCTGACCTCGCAAGATGGCGTCCACAGTGACACAGCCTGCCCTCGCCAAGATGGCGTCCACAGTGACACTGCCTGCCCTCACAAGATGGCGTCCACAGTGCGCTGCCTGCCCTCACAAGATGGCGTCCACAGTGACACTGCCTGACCTCGCAAGATGGCGTCCACAGTGACACTGCCTGCCCTCGCCAAGATGGCGTCCACAGTGACACTGCCTGCCCTTGCCAAGATGGCGTCCACAGTGACACTGCCTGCCCTCGCCAAGATGGCGTCCACAGTGACACTGCCTGCCCTCGCCAAGATGGCGTCCAGTGACACTGCCTGCCCTCGCCAAGATGGCGTCCACAGTGACACTGCCTGCCCTCGCCAAGATGGCGTCCATAGTGACACTGCCTGCCCTCACAAGATGGCGTCCACAGTGCGCTGCCTGCCCTCGCAAGATGGCGTCCACAGTGACACTGCATGTCCTTACCAACATGGCGTTCACAGTGACACTGCCTACTCCCTTCCCAGTGACGTCACTTCCGCATCCACCACGTGCTTCTCCGTCTCAAGGGCGCCATCTGCACACACAGACAGCTGGAGACTGACAAAGAGACAGACACGAGAGAGAGACAGACAGACAGAGACACTCACGAGAGAGACAGACAGAGACACTCACGAGAGAGACAGACAGAGACAGACAGACACGAGAGAGAGACAGACAGACAGAGACACACACGAGAGAGAGACAGACAGAGACAGACAGACACGAGAGAGACAGACAGAGACACACGAGAGAGACAGAGACACACACGAGAGACGCGAGACAGAGAGACACACGAGACAGAGAGACAGACAGACAGAGAGACACTCGCGCGATGTCTCTGAGCAAGGAGTCGAGGCGGAGGCTGTCTCGCGTGTTCCGCGTGACGCAGCTCGCGATCCGATGGGGATTCATCCCCACGGTCCTCTACCTGGGTCAGTACCTCCACACGCACCCCTAGCTACACACACCCCTAGCTACAAACACCCCTAGCTACAAGCACCCCTAGCTACACGCACCCCTAGCTACACACACCTACACCTACACACACCCCTAGCTAGCTACCACTACACACCCCTAGCTAGCTACCTGTACACACCCCTAGCTAGCTACCACTACACACCCCTAGCTAGCTACCTGTACACACCCCTAGCTAGCTACCACTACACACCCCTAGCTAGCTACCTGTACACACCCCTAGCTAGCTACCTGTACACACCCCTAGCTAGCTACCTGTACACACCCCTAGCTAGCTACCTGTACACACCCCTAGCTAGCTACCTGTACACACCCCTAGCTAGCTACCTGTACACACCCCTAGCTAGCTACCTGTACACACCCCTAGCTAGCTACCTGTACACACCCCTAGCTAGCTACCACTACACACCCCTAGCTACCTGTACACACCCCTAGCTAGCTACCTGTACACACCCCTAGCTAGCTACCTGTACACGCCCCTAGCTAGCTACCTGTACACACCCCTAGCTAGCTACCTGTACACACCCCTAGCTAGCTACCTGTACACACCCCTAGCTAGATACCACTACACACCCCTAGCTAGCTACCTGTACACACCCCTAGCTAGCTACCTGTAAACACCCCTAGCTAGCTACCACTACACACCCCTAGCTACCTGTACACACCCCTAGCTAGCTACCTGTACACACCCCTAGCTAGCTACCTGTACACACCCCTAGCTAGCTACCTGTACACACGCCTAGCTAGCTACCTGTACACACCCCTAGCTAGCTACCTGTACACACCCCTAGCTAGCTACCTGTACACACCCCTAGCTAGCTACCTGTACACACCCCTAGCTAGCTACCTGTACACACCCCTAGCTAGCTACCACTACACACCCCTAGCTACCTGTACACACCCCTAGCTAGCTACCTGTACACACCCCTAGCTAGCTACCTGTACACGCCCCTAGCTAGCTACCTGTACACACCCCTAGCTAGCTACCTGTACACACCCCTAGCTAGCTACCTGTACACATCCCCAAGCTAGATACCACTACACACCCCTAGCTAGCTACCTGTACACACCCCTAGCTAGCTACCTGTACACACCCCTAGCTAGCTACCACTACACACCCCTAGCTACCTGTACACACCCCTAGCTAGCTACCTGTACACACCCCTAGCTAGCTACCTGTACACACCCCTAGCTAGCTACCTGTACACACGCCTAGCTAGCTACCTGTACACACCCCTAGCTAGCTACCTGTACACACCCCTAGCTAGCTACCTGTACACACCCCTAGTTAGCTACCTGTACACACCCCTAGCTAGCTACCTGTACACACCCCTAGCTAGCTACCTGTATACACCCCTAGCTAGCTACCACTACACACCCCTAGCTAGCTACCTGTACACACCCCTAGCTAGCTACCTGTACACACCCCTAGCTAGCTACCACTACACACCCCTAGCTAGCTACCTGTACACACCCCTAGCTAGCTACCTGTACACACCCTTAGCTAGCTACCTGTACACACCCCGAGCTAGCTACCTGTACACACCCCTAGCTAGCTACCTGTACACACCCCTAGCTAGCTACCTGTACACACCCCTAGCTAGCTACCACTACACACCCCTAGCTAGCTACCTGTACACACCCCTAGCTAGCTACCTGTACACACCCCTAGCTAGCTACCTGTACACACCCCTAGGTAGCTACCTGTACACACCCCTAGCTAGCTACCACTACACACCCCTAGCTACCTGTACACACCCCTAGCTAGCTACCTGTACACACCCCTAGCTAGCTACCTGTACACACCCCTAGCTAGATACCACTACACACCCCTAGCTAGCTACCTGTACACACCCCTAGCTAGCTACCTGTACACACCCCTAGCTAGCTACCACTACACACCCCTAGCTACCTGTACACACCCCTAGCTAGCTACCTGTACACACCCCTAGCTAGCTACCTGTACACACCCCTAGCTAGCTACCTGTACACACGCCTAGCTAGCTACCTGTACACACCCCTAGCTAGCTACCTGTACACACCCCTAGCTAGCTACCTGTACACACCCCTAGCTAGCTACCACTACACACCCCTAGCTAGCTACCTGTACACACCCCTAGCTAGCTACCTGTACACACCCTTAGCTAGCTACCTGTACACACCCCGAGCTAGCTACCTGTACACACCCCTAGCTAGCTACCTGTACACACCCCTAGCTAGCTACCTGTACACACCCCTAGCTAGCTACCACTACACACCCCTAGCTAGCTACCTGTACACACCCCTAGCTAGCTACCTGTACACACCCCTAGCTAGCTACCTGTACACACCCCTAGGTAGCTACCTGTACACACCCCTAGCTAGCTACCACTACACACCCCTAGCTACCTGTACACACCCCTAGCTAGCTACCTGTACACACCCCTAGCTAGCTACCTGTACACGCCCCTAGCTAGCTACCTGTACACACCCCTAGCTAGCTACCTGTACACACCCCTAGCTAGCTACCTGTACACACCCCTAGCTAGCTACCTGTACACACGCCTAGCTAGCTACCTGTACACACCCCTAGCTAGCTACCTGTACACACCCCTAGCTAGCTACCTGTATACACCCCTAGCTAGCTACCACTACACACCCCTAGCTAGCTACCTGTACACACCCCTAGCTAGCTACCTGTACACACCCCTAGCTAGCTACCACTACACACCCCTAGCTACCTGTACACACCCCTAGCTAGCTACCTGTACACACCCCTAGCTAGCTACCTGTACACGCCCCTAGCTAGCTACCTGTACACACCCCTAGCTAGCTACCTGTACACACCCCTAGCTAGCTACCTGTACACACCCCTAGCTAGATACCACTACACACCCCTAGCTAGCTACCTGTACACACCCCTAGCTAGCTACCTGTACACACCCCTAGCTAGCTACCACTACACACCCCTAGCTACCTGTACACACCCCTAGCTAGCTACCTGTACACACCCCTAGCTAGCTACCTGTACACACCCCTAGCTAGCTACCTGTACACACGCCTAGCAGCTACCTGTACACACCCCTAGCTAGCTACCTGTACACACCCCTAGCTAGCTACCTGTACACACCCCTAGTTAGCTACCTGTACACACCCCTAGCTAGCTACCTGTACACACCCCTAGCTAGCTACCTGTATACACCCCTAGCTAGCTACCACTACACACCCCTAGCTAGCTACCTGTACACACCCCTAGCTAGCTACCTGTACACACCCCTAGCTAGCTACCACTACACACCCCTAGCTAGCTACCTGTACACACCCCTAGCTAGCTACCTGTACACACCCTTAGCTAGCTACCTGTACACACCCCGAGCTAGCTACCTGTACACACCCCTAGCTAGCTACCTGTACACACCCCTAGCTAGCTACCTGTACACACCCCTAGCTAGCTACCTGTACACACCCCTAGCTAGCTACCTGTACACACCCCTAGCTAGCTACCTGTACACACCCCTAGCTAGCTACCTGTACACACCCCTAGCTAGCTACCACTACACACCCCTAGCTAGCTACCTGTACACACCCCTAGCTAGCTACCTGTACACACCCCTAGCTAGCTACCACTACACACCCCTAGCTAGCTACCTGTACACACCCCTAGCTAGCTACCTGTACACACCCCTAGCTAGCTACCTGTACACACCCCGAGCTAGCTACCTGTACACACCCCTAGCTAGCTACCTGTACACACCCCTAGCTAGCTACCTGTACACACCCCTAGCTAGCTACCTGTACACACCCCTAGCTAGCTACCACTACACACCCCTAGCTACCTGTACACACCCCTAGCTAGCTACCTATACACACCCCTAGCTAGCTACCTGTACACACCCCTAGCTAGCTACCTGTACACACCCCTAGCTAGCTACCTGTACACACCCCTAACTAGCTACCTGTACACACCCCTAGCTAGCTACCACTACACACCCCTAGCTAGCTACCTGTACACACCCCTAGCTAGCTACCACTACACACCCCTAGCTAGCTACCTGTACACACCCCTAGCTAGCTACCTGTACACACCCCTAGCTAGCTACCTGTACACACCCCTAGCTAGCTACCTGTACACACCCCTAGCTAGCTACCTGTACACACCCCTAGCTAGCTACCTGTACACACACCTAGCTAGCTACACACACACCTAGCTACACACACCCCTAGCTAGCTACCTGTACACACCCCTAGCTAGCTACCACTACACACCCCTAGCTAGCTACCACTACACACCCCTAGCTAGCTACCTGTACACAACCCTAGCTAGCTACCTGTACAAACCCCTAGCTAGCTACCTGTACACACCCCTAGCTAGCTACCACTACACACCCCTAGCTAGCTACCACTACACACCCCTAGCTAGCTACCACTACACACCCCTAGCTAGCTACCACTACACACCCCTAGCTAGCTACCTATACACACCCCTAGCTAGCTACCTGTACACACCCCTAGCTAGCTACCTGTACACACCCCTAGCTAGCTACCTGTACACACCCCTAGCTAGCTACCTGTACACACCCCTAGCTAGCTACCTGTACACACCCCTAGCTAGCTACCTGTACACACCCCTAGCTAGCTACCTGTACACACCCCTAGCTAGCTACCTGTACACACCCCTAGCTAGCTACCTGTACACACCCCTAGCTAGCTACCTGTACACACCCCTAGCTAGCTACCTGTACACACACCCTAGCTAGCTACCTGTACACACACCCTAGCTAGCTACCTGTACACACCCCTAGCTAGCTACCTGTACACACCCCTAGCTAGCTACCTGTACACACCCCTAGCTAGCTACCTGTACACACCCCTAGCTAGCTACCTGTACACACCCCTAGCTACCTGTACACACCCCTAGCTAGCTACCTGTACACCCCCCTAGCTAGCTACCTGTACACACCCCTAGCTAGCTACCTGTACACACCCCTAGCTAGCTACCTGTACACACCCCTAGCTAGCTACCTGTACACACCCCTAGCTAGCTACCTGTACACACCCCTAGCTACCTGTACACACCCCTAGCAAGCTACCTGTACACACCCCTAGCTAGCTACCTGTACACACCCCTAGCTAGCTACCTGTACACACCCCTAGCTAGCTACCTGTACACACCCCTAGCTAGCTACCTGTACACACCCCTAGCCAGCTATCTGTACACACCCCTAGCTAGCTACCTGTACACACCCCTAGCCAGCTATCTGTACACACCCCTAGCTAGCTACCTGTACACACCCCTAGCTAGCTACCTGTACACACCCCTAGCTAGCTACCTGTACACACCCCTAGCTAGCTACCTGTACACACCCCTGTGTCTGTGTCTCCCCGTGTCTGTGTCTCACTGTGTCTGTGTCTCACTGTGTCTGTGTCTCACTGTGTCTGTGTCTCACTGTGTCTGTGTCTCACTGTGTCTGTGTCTCACTGTGTCTATGTCTCACTGTGGCTGTGTCTCACTGTGTCTGTGTCTCACTGTGTCTCACTGTGTCTGTGTCTCACTGTGTCTGTGTCTCACTGTGTCTGTGTCTCACTGTGTCTCACAGTCTGTGTCTCACTGTGTCTGTCTCACTGTGTCTGTGTCTCACTGTGTCTGTGTCTCACTGTGTCTGTGTCTCACTGTGTCTGTGTCTCCCCGTGTCTGTGTCTCACTGTGTCTCACTGTGTCTGTGTCTCACTGTGTCTGTGTATCTCTGTCTGTGTCTCACTGTGTCTGTGTCTCACTGTGTCTGTGTCTCACTGTGTCTGTGTCTCACTGTGTCTGTGTCTCACTGTGTCTCACTGTGTCTGTGTCTCACTGTGTCTGTGTCTCACTGTGTCTGTGTCTCACTGTCTGTGTCTCACTGTGTCTGTGTCTCACTGTGTCTGTGTCTCCCCGTGTCTGTGTCTCACTGTGTCTGTGTCTCCCCGTGTCTGTGTCTCACTGTGTCTGTGTCTCCCCGTGTCTGTGTCTCTCTGTCTCCCCGTGTCTGTGTCTCACTGTGTCTGTGTCTCACTGTGTCTGTCTCACTGTGTCTGTGTCTCACTGTGTCTGTGTCTCACTCTGTCTGTGTCTCACTGTGTCTGTGTCTCACTGTGTCTGTGTCTCCCCGTGTCTGTGTCTCCCCGTGTCTGTGTCTCACTGTGTCTGTGTCTCACTGTGTCTGTGTCTCACTGTGTCTGTGTCTCACTGTGTCTGTGTCTCACTGTGTCTGTGTCTCACTGTGTCTGTGTCTCACTGTGTCTGTGTCTCCCCGTGTCTGTGTCTCACTGTCTGTGTCTCCCCGTGTCTGTGTCTCACTGTGTCTGTGTCTCACTGTGTCTCACTGTGTCTGTGTCTCACTGTGTCTCACTGTGTCTGTGTCTCACTGTGTCTGTGTCTCACTGTGTCTGTGTCTCACTGTCTGTGTCTCACTGTGTCTCACTGTGTCTGTGTCTCACTGTGTCTCACTGTGTCTGTGTCTCACCGTGTGGTTTCCAGGCTTCAAGAAGGGAGCTGACCCAGGAATGCCGGAACCAACCCTCATGAGGTGAGATGGTTACCAGTTTTCGGTTACTGAAATCGTTCAGGCGTAGATTGAACAAATTACTCAACATTCTGTGCCTAGGAGATGTTAACTACCTCGCCTGGTCTACAGGAGGTCGTGGGTTCCATCCCGGACCCTGACACCACAGTGGCTAGGAGATGTTGACTACCTCGCCTGGTATACAGGAGGTCGTGGGTTAGATCCTGACCCTGACACCACAGTGGCTAGGAGATGTTGACTACCTCGCATGGTCTACAGGAGGTCGTGGGTTAGATCCTGACACCACAGTGGCTAGGAGATGTTGACTACCTCGCCTGGTCTACAGGAGGTCGTGGGTTAGATCCTGACACCACAGTGGCTAGGAGATGTTGACTACCTCGCCTGGTATACAGGAGGTCGTGGGTTAGATCCTGACACCACTGTGGCTAGGAGATGTTGACTGCCTCGCCTGGTATACAGGAGGTCGTGGGTTAGATCCTGACACCACAGTGGCTAGGAGATGTTGACTACCTCACCTGGTATACAGGAGGTCGTGGGTTAGCTCCTGACCCTGACAACACAGTGGCTAGGAGATGTTGACTACCTCGCCTGGTATACAGGAGGTCGTGGGTTAGACCCTGACACCCACAGTGGCTAGGAAATGTTGACTACCTCGCCTGGTCTACAGGAGGTCGTGGGTTAGATCCTGACCCTGACACCACAGTGGCTTGGAGATGTTGACTACCTCGCCTGGTCTACAGGAGGTCGTGGGTTAGATCCTGACTCTGACACCACAGTGGCTAGGAGATGTTGACTACCTCGCCTGGTCTACAGGAGGTCGTGGGTTAGATCCTGACCCTGACACCACAGTGGCTTGGAGATGTTGACTACCTCGCCTGGTCTACAGGAGGTCGTGAGTTAGATCCTGACACCACAGTGGCTAGGAGATGTTGACTACCTCGCCTGATCTACAAGAGGTCGTGGGTTAGATCCTGACCCTGACACCACAGTGGCTAGGAGATGTTGACTACCTCGCCTGGTCTACAGGAGGTCGTGGGTTAGATCCTGACACCACAGTGGCTAGGAGATGTTGACTACCTCGCCTGGTCTACAGGAGGTCGTGGGTTAGCTCCTGACCCTGATACCACAGTGGCTAGGAGATGCCGACTACCTCGCCTGGTCTACAGGAGGTCGTGGGTTAGACCCTGACACCCACAGTGGCTAGGAGATGTTGACTACCTCGCCTGGTCTACAGGAGGTCGTGGGTTAGATCCTGACCCTGACACCACAGTGGCTTGGAGATGTTGACTACCTCGCCTGGTCTACAGGAGGTCGTGGGTTAGATCCTGACTCTGACACCACAGTGGCTAGGAGATGTTGACTACCTCGCCTGATCTACAAGAGGTCGTGGGTTAGATCCTGACCCTGACACCACAGTGGCTAGGAGATGTTGACTACCTCGCCTGGTCTACAGGAGGTCGTGGGTTAGGTCCTGACACCACAGTGGCTAGGAGATGTTGACTACCTCGCCTGGTATACAGGAGGTCGTGAGTTAGATCCTGACACCACAGTGGCTAGGAGATGTTGACTACCTCGCCTGGTCTACAGGAGGTCGTGGGTTAGACCCTGACACCACAGTGGCTAGGAGATGTTGACTAACTCGCCTGGCCTACAGGAGGTCGTGGGTTAGATCCTGACACCACAGTGGCTAGGAGATGTTGACTACCTCGCCTGGTCTACAGGAGGTCGTGGGTTAGATCCTGACACCACAGTGGCTAGGAGATGTTGACTACCTCGCCTGGTCTACAGGAGGTCGTAGGTTAGATCCTGACCCTGACGCCCACAGTGGCTAGGAGATGTTGACTACCTCGCCTGGTATACAGGAGGTCGTGGGTTAGATCCTGACACCACAGTGGCTAGGAGATGTTGACTACCTCGCCTGGTCTACAGGAGGTCGTGGGTTCCATCCCGGACCCTGACAACGCCTGCTGCTGCTGTATATTTGGAGTCCGCGTGGCTCCGTCTCTCTCCGTGTTTCTGTCACTGTGTCACTGTGTGTGTCGCTGTGTTTATGGATCACCACAGTGGCCAGGAGATGTTACCACCTCGACTGGTCTACAGGAGGTCGCGCGTTTGATCTGGGGCCCTGTAGACCAGGCGAGGTAGTCAACATCTCCTAGCCACTGTGGGTGTCAGGGTCAGGATCTAACCCACGACCTCCTGTAGACCAGGCGAGGTAGTCAACATCTCCTAGCCACTGTGGTGTCAGTCAGGATCTAACCCACGACCTCCTGTAGACCAGGTGAGGTAGTCAACATCTCCTAGCCACTGTGGTGTCAGGATCTAACCCACGACCTCCTGTATACCAGGCGAGGTAGTCAACATCTCCTAGCCACTGTGGTGTCAGTCAGGATCTAACCCACGACCTCCTGTAGACCAGGCGAGGTAGTCAACATCTCCTAGCCACTGTGGTGTCAGGATCTAGCCCATGACCTCCTGTAGACCAGGCGAGGTAGTCAACATCTCCTAGCCACTGGGTGTGAGTCAGGATCTAACCCACGACCTCCTGTATACCAGGCGAGGTAGTCAACATCTAGCCACTGGGTGTGAGTCAGGATCTAACCCACGACCTCCTGTATACCAGGCGAGGTAGTCAACATCTCCTAGCCACTGGGTGTGAGTCAGGATCTAACCCACGACCTCCTGTAGACCAGGCAAGGTAGTCAACATCTCCTAGCCACTGTGGTGTCAGGGTCAGGATCTAACCCACGACCTCCTGTATACCAGGCGAGGTAGTCAACATCTCCTAGCCACTGTGGTGTCAGGGTCAGGATCTAACCCACGACCTCCTGTAGACCAGGCGAGGTAGTCAACATCTCCTAGCCACTGTGGTGTCAGGATCTAACCCACGACCTCCTGTAGACCAGGCGAGGTAGTCAACATCTCCTAGCCACTGTGGTGTCAGGATCTAACCCACGACCTCCTGTAGACCAGGCGAGGTAGTCAACATCTCCTAGCCACTGTGGTGTCAGGATCTAACCCACGACCTCCTGTAGACCAGGCGAGGTAGTCAACATCTCCTAGCCACTGTGGTGTCAGGGTCAGGATCTAACCCACAACCTCCTGTATACCAGGCGAGGTAGTCAACATCTCCTAGCCACTGTGGTGTCAGGGTCAGGATCTAACCCACGACCTCCTGTAGACCAGGCGAGGTAGTCAACATCTCCTAGCCACTGTGGTGTCAGGATCTAGCCCATGACCTCCTGTACACCAGGCGAGGTAGTCAACATCTCCTAGCCACTGTGGTGTCAGGATCTAACCCACGACCTCCTGTATACCAGGCAAGGTAGTCAACATCTCCTAGCCACTGTGGTGTCAGGATCTAGCCCATGACCTCCTGTACACCAGGCGAGGTAGTCAACATCTCCTAGCCATTGTGGTGTCAGAATCTAACCCATGACCTCCTGTAGACCAGGCGAGGTAGTCAACATCTCCTAGCCATTGTGGTGTCAGAATCTAACCCATGACCTCCTGTAGACCAGGCGAGGTAGTCAACATCTCCTAGCCATTGTGGTGTCAGAATCTAACCCATGACCTCCTGTAGACCAGGCGAGGTAGTCAACATCTCCTAGCCACTGTGGTGTCAGGATCTAACCCACGACCTCCTGTAGACCAGGCGAGGTAGTCAACATCTCCACTGCGGTTCTAATCACTGCCTCTGTGTTGCAGCTTGCTCTGGGCTTGACCACAGCCAATCGCAAGCCAGGACGCAGGCATCGGGCTACCGGACCAATCAGGAGCCCCCGAAGAAGACGCCCACAGCCAAGCAGCCAATTAGAATCCAGCCATTCCGCTTTTAGGGCCAACCGGATTGACCAATGGGAAGAGAGATGAGCCAGCCAATCGCAGGTCGGGGCAAAGAACGAGGCCTCCGAAACAGCCAATCGGATCGCAGATATTTATTCGGCCAATGAGAAGCCCAGCTTCCCTGTGCGCCGGCCAATCGGAGCCAAGGGCGCCCCTACGTTCCACCAATGGGACGTGTTTGGCGAGTGGACGGACATCCAATCGGAGCGAAGACAAACTCGCCAGCCATTCAGAGAGCGGATACATTAAGCGTTCCCATCTCTCTGTGATCCACCAACCCCCGCCCCCCATTCTCTATCCGCTGCGTGGCTCAATAAAAGTGGCGAATCGAGGTTCAGCGTCGGTCCGTCACTCAGCCTTGCCCTCACCACCGGCGCCATCGCACTGTGTCAGTGTGCCTGTGTACGTGTGTACCCGTGTGTCAGTGTGTGTACCTGTGTACATGTACCTGTGTGTCCGTATACCTGTATATGTGAACCTGGCAAGGTCCCATCGGTGAGCTCCTCCGGCGGGCAAGGCTGCGTTGGCTGGGTCATGTAGCCCGCATGCCCAGCCACCGCATGCCGAAACAGCTTTTGTTTGGCCGGATTGAGGGGGCTAAACGGGCGTGGCACGGGCTAGAGAAGAGATGGAGTGATGTGGTACAGGAGGACGTGGAGCTGAGTGGACTTGCCGATGACCGGTACCAGCGGTGTCAAGATCGGCCTCTGTGGAGGAGGCTCGTGAAGGATGCTACTGGGCAGTTGGAGGCAGTCGCCCTCCAACAACAACGGAGGGCGGAGGAGCGACGCTCACAACAACGAGCGGAGCGCCGGGTGGTTAAAGCACAGCAGGTTGGCACAGTAGGGGGCACAGGTGGTGCATCAGCCAGTCATCTCAGTCAGTCGACCCGTGGCACCTGCTGGGTCTGCCCCGTGACCTGCCAGCAGGCGTTCGACACTTCACGTGGCCTCAAGGTGCACATAGCCTGGCACAAGCGTCGTGGTGACGTCACCGCCACTTAGTGGTGAATGGGCGCTTGTGTGTGTCAGTGTGTGTGTCTTTGTGTCTGTGCCGTTTTGGCATTCATAGGGTGCTGGCTAACTGCACTTGCCCCTACAGCCTGCTAGAGGCTACCTGGGGGAGCTTTGTGGGTTCGTAATGGATGGTGTGGTGGTGGTGGTGGTGGTGGTTGTGGTGGTGGTGGTGGTGAGGTGAGGCAGACCTCCCATGACCAAACTCTTAAAACTTTAATGCAGAGTAACAACAACAACAACAGTCTACACAACCACCTACACCACCACCACCTACACCACCGCCATCTACACCATCTACACCAGCACCACCACCTACACCACCACCACCTACACCATCTACACCACCACCATTATCAGCGTAACGCGGCAGTTTAAAATTTTAACAAACATGAACAGCTTCACCATCACAATCCTTACAAACATCGCCATCACCAAAACATCACCATCACCCAAACATCATCGCCATCACCCAAACATCACCATCACCCAGACATCATCACCATCACCCAAACAACATCACCATCACCCAAACATCACCATCACCCAAACAACACCATCACCCAAACATCACCATCACCCAAACAACATCACCATCACCCAAACATCATCGCCATCACCCAAACATCACCATCACCCAGACATCACCATCACCCAAACATCGCCATCACCCAAACATCGCCATCACCCAAACATCATCGCCATCACCCAAACATCATCGCCATCACCCACACAACATCGCCATCACCCAAACATCATCGCCATTACCCAAACATCATCGCCATCACCCAAACATCACCATCACCCAAACATCATCGCCATCACCCAAACATCACTATAACCCAAATATCACCACCATCACCCAAACATCACTATCTCACTATGAGTGAGGGTCTCTATGAGTGAGTGAGGGTCTCTATGAGTGAGGGTCTCTATGAGTGAGTGAGGGTCTCTATGAGTGAGTGAGGGTCTCTATGAGTGAGTGTCTCTATGAGTGAGTGAGGGTCTCTGAGTGAGTGAGGGTCTCTATGAGTGAGTGAGTGTCTCTATGAGTGAGTGAGGGTCTCTATGAGTGAGTGTCTCTATGAGTGAGTGAGTGTCTCTATGAGTGAGTGAGTGTCTCTATGAGTGAGTGAGGGTCTCTATGAGTGAGTGAGTGTCTCTATGAGTGAGTGAGGGTCTCTATGAGTGAGTGAGTGTCTCTATGAGTGAGTGTCTCTATGAGTGAGTGAGGGTCTATATGAGTGAGTGTCTCTATGAGTGAGTGAGGGTCTCTATGAGTGAGTGAGTGTCTCTATGAGTGAGTGAAGGTCTCTATGAGTGAGTGAGGGTCTCTATGAGTGAGTGTCTCTATGAGTGAGTGAGGGTCTCTATGAGTGAGTGAGGGTCTCTATGAGTGAGGGTCTCTATGAGTGAGTGAGTGAGTGTCTCTATGAGTGAGTGAGTGTCTCTATGAGTGAGTGAGGGTCTCTGTGAGTGAGGGTCTCTATGAGTGAAGGTCTCTATGAGTGAGGGTCTCTATGAGTGAGTGAGTGAGGGTCTCTATGAGTGAGTGAGGGTCTCTATGAGTGAGTGAGGGTCTCTATGAGTGAGTGAGGGTCTCTATGAGTGAGGGTCTCTATGAGTGAGTGTCTCTATGAGTGAGTGAGGGTCTCTATGAGTGAGTGAGGGTCTCTATGAGTGAGTGAGGGTCTCTATGAGTGAGTGAGGGTCTCTATGAGTGAGTGAGGGTCTCTATGAGTGAGTGAGTGTCTCTATGAGTGAGTGAGGGTTTCTATGAGTGAGTGAGTGTCTCTATGAGTGAGTGAGGGTCTCTATGAGTGAGTGAGGGTTTCTATGAGTGAGTGAGGGTCTCTATGAGTGAGTGAGGGTCTCTATGAGTGAGTGAGTGAGTGTCTCTATGAGTGAGTGAGTGTCTCTATGAGTGAGTGAGTGAGTGTCTCTGTGAGTGAGGGTCTCTATGAGTGAAGGTCTCTATGAGTGAGGGTCTCTATGAGTGAGTGAGTGAGGGTCTCTATGAGTGAGTGAGGGTCTCTATGAGTGAGTGAGGGTCTCTATGAGTGAGTGAGGGTCTCTATGAGTGAGGGTCTCTATGAGTGAGTGAGGGTCTCTATGAGTGAGTGTCTCTATGAGTGAGTGAGGGTCTCTATGAGTGAGTGAGGGTCTCTATGAGTGAGTGAGGGTCTCTATGAGTGAGGGTCTCTATGAGTGAGTGAGTGTCTCTATGAGTGAGTGTCTCTATGAGTGAGTGAGTGTCTCTATGAGTGAGTGAGTGTCTCTATGAGTGAGTGAGTGAGGGTCTCTAGGAGTGAGTGAGGGTTTCTATGAGTGAGTGAGTGTCTCTATGAGTGAGTGAGGGTCTCTATGAGTGAGTGTCTCTATGAGTGAGTGAGTGTCTCTATGAGTGAGTGAGTGTCTCTATGAGTGAGTGAGGGTCTCTATGAGTGAGTGAGTGTCTCTATGAGTGAGTGAGGGTCTCTATGAGTGAGTGAGTGTCTCTATGAGTGAGTGTCTCTATGAGTGAGTGAGGGTCTATATGAGTGAGTGTCTCTATGAGTGAGTGAGGGTCTCTATGAGTGAGTGAGTGTCTCTATGAGTGAGTGAGTGTCTCTATGAGTGAGTGAGGGTCTCTATGAGTGAGTGAGGGTCTCTATGAGTGAGGGTCTCTATGAGTGAGTGAGTGAGTGTCTCTATGAGTGAGTGAGTGTCTCTATGAGTGAGTGAGGGTCTCTGTGAGTGAGGGTCTCTATGAGTGAAGGTCTCTATGAGTGAGGGTCTCTATGAGTGAGTGAGTGAGGGTCTCTATGAGTGAGTGAGGGTCTCTATGAGTGAGTGAGGGTCTCTATGAGTGAGGGTCTCTATGAGTGAGGGTCTCTATGAGTGAGTGAGGGTCTCTATGAGTGAGTGAGGGTCTCTATGAGTGAGTGAGGGTCTCTATGAGTGAGTGAGGGTCTCTATGAGTGAGTGAGGGTCTCTATGAGTGAGTGAGTGTCTCTATGAGTGAGTGAGGGTTTCTATGAGTGAGTGAGTGTCTCTATGAGTGAGTGAGGGTCTCTATGAGTGAGTGAGGGTTTCTATGAGTGAGTGAGGGTCTCTATGAGTGAGTGAGTGAGTGTCTCTATGAGTGAGTGAGTGTCTCTATGAGTGAGTGAGTGAGTGTCTCTGTGAGTGAGGGTCTCTATGAGTGAAGGTCTCTATGAGTGAGGGTCTCTATGAGTGAGTGAGTGAGGGTCTCTATGAGTGAGTGAGGGTCTCTATGAGTGAGTGAGGGTCTCTATGAGTGAGTGAGGGTCTCTATGAGTGAGGGTCTCTATGAGTGAGTGAGGGTCTCTATGAGTGAGTGTCTCTATGAGTGAGTGAGGGTCTCTATGAGTGAGTGAGGGTCTCTATGAGTGAGTGAGGGTCTCTATGAGTGAGGGTCTCTATGAGTGAGTGAGTGTCTCTATGAGTGAGTGTCTCTATGAGTGAGTGAGTGTCTCTATGAGTGAGTGAGTGTCTCTATGAGTGAGTGAGTGAGGGTCTCTAGGAGTGAGTGAGGGTCTCTATGAGTGAGTGAGGGTCTCTATGAGTGAGTGAGGGTCTCTATGAGTGAGGGTCTCTATGAGTGAGTGTCTCTATGAGTGAGTGAGTGTCTCTATGAGTGAGTGAGGGTCTCTATGAGTGAGTGAGGGTCTCTATGAGTGAGTGAGGGTCTCTATGAGTGAGTGAGTGTCTCTATGAGTGAGTGAGTGTCTCTGAGTGAGTGAGTGTCTCTATGAGTGAGTGAGGGTCTCTATGAGTGAGTGAGTGAGTGTCTCTATGAGTGAGTGTCTCTATGAGTGAGTGAGGGTCTCTATGAGTGAGTGAGTGTCTCTATGAGTGAGTGAGGGTCTCTATGAGTGAGTGAGGGTCTCTATGAGTGAGTGAGGGTCTCTATGAGTGAGTGTCTCTATGAGTGAGTGAGGGTCTCTATGAGTGAGTGAGGGTCTCTATGAGTGAGGGTCTCTATGAGTGAGTGAGTGTCTCTATGAGTGAGTGTCTCTATGAGTGAGTGAGTGTCTCTATGAGTGAGTGAGTGAGGGTCTCTAGGAGTGAGTGAGGGTCTCTATGAGTGAGTGAGGGTCTCTATGAGTGAGTGAGGGTCTCTATGAGTGAGTGAGGGTCTCTATGAGTGAGGGTCTCTATGAGTGAGTGTCTCTATGAGTGAGTGAGTGTCTCTATGAGTGAGTGAGGGTCTCTATGAGTGAGTGAGGGTCTCTATGAGTGAGTGAGGGTCTCTATGAGTGAGTGAGGGTCTCTATGAGTGAGTGAGGGTCTCTATGAGTGAGTGAGTGTCTCTATGAGTGAGTGAGTGTCTCTGAGTGAGTGAGTGTCTCTATGAGTGAGTGTCTCTATGAGTGAGTGAGTGTCTCTATGAGTGAGTGTCTCTATGAGTGAGTGAGGGTCTCTATGAGTGAGTGAGTGTCTCTATGAGTGAGTGAGTGTCTCTATGAGTGAGTGAGGGTCTCTATGAGTGAGTGAGGGTCTCTATGAGTGAGTGAGGGTCTCTATGAGTGAGGGTCTCTATGAGTGAGTGTCTCTATGAGTGAGTGAGTGTCTCTATGAGTGAGTGAGGGTCTCTATGAGTGAGTGAGGGTCTCTATGAGTGAGGGTCTCTATGAGTGAGTGAGGGTCTCTATGAGTGAGTGAGTGTCTCTATGAGTGAGTGAGTGTCTCTGAGTGAGTGAGTGTCTCTATGAGTGAGTGAGGGTCTCTATGAGTGAGTGAGTGAGTGTCTCTATGAGTGAGTGTCTCTATGAGTGAGTGAGGGTCTCTATGAGTGAGTGAGTGTCTCTATGAGTGAGTGAGGGTCTCTATGAGTGAGTGAGGGTCTCTATGAGTGAGTGAGGGTCTCTATGAGTGAGTGTCTCTATGAGTGAGTGAGTGTCTCTATGAGTGAGTGACTCTATGAGTGAGGGTCTCTATGAGTGAGTGAGTGAGTGTCTCTATGAGTGAGTGAGTGTCTCTATGAGTGAGGGTCTCTATGAGTGTCTCTATGAGTGAGTGAGGGTCTCTATGAGTGAGGGTCTCTATGAGTGAGTGAGGGTCTCTATGAGTGAGGGTCTCTATGAGTGAGTGAGGGTCTCTATGAGTGAGTGAGTGTCTCTATGAGTGAGTGAGGGTCTCTATGAGTGAGGGTCTCTATGAGTGAGGGTCTCTATGAGTGAGTGTCTCTATGAGTGAGTGAGAGTCTCTATGAGTGAGTGAGTGTCTCTATGAGTGAGTGAGTGTCTCTATGAGTGAGGGTCTCCATGAGTGACTGAGGGTCGCTATGAGTGAGTGAGGGTCTCTATGATTGAGTGAGGGTCTCTATGAGTGAGTGAGGGTCTCTATGAGTGAGTGACTCTATGAGTGAGTGAGTGTCTCTATGAGTGAGTGAGGGTCTCTATGAGTGAGTGAGGGTCTCTATGAGTGAGTGAGGGTCTCTATGAGTGAGTGAATGTCTCTATGAGTGAGTGAATGTCTCTATGAGTGAGGGTCTCTATGAGTGAGTGAGTGTCTCTATGAGTGAGTGAGTGTCTCTATGAGTGAGTGAGGGTCTCTATGAGTGAGTGAGGGTCTCTATGAGTGAGTGAGGGTCTCTATGAGTGAGGGTCTCTATGAGTGAGTGAGGGTCTCTATGAGTGAGTGAGTGTCTCTATGAGTGAGTGAGGGTCTCTATGAGTGAGTGAGGGTCTCTATGAGTGAGGGTCTCTATGAGTGAGTGAGTGTCTCTATGAGTGAGTGAGAGTCTCTATGAGTGAGTGAGTGTCTCCATGAGTGAGTGAGGGTCTCTATGAGTGAGTGAGGGTCTCTATGATTGAGTGAGGGTCTCTATGAGTGAGTGAGGGTCTCTATGAGTGAGTGAGTGTCTCTATGAGTGAGTGAGTGTCTCTATGAGTGAGTGAGGGTCTCTATGAGTGAGTGAGGGTCTCTATGAGTGAGTGAGGGTCTCTATGAGTGAGTGAGTGTCTCTATGAGTGAGTGAGGGTCTCTATGAGTGAGGGTCTCTATGAGTGAGTGAGTGTCTCTATGAGTGAGTGAGTGTCTCTATGAGTGAGTGAGTGTCTCTATGAGTGAGTGAGGGTCTCTATGAGTGAGTGAGGGTCTCTATGAGTGAGTGAGGGTCTCTATGAGTGAGTGAGGGTCTCTATGAGTGAGTGAGTGTCTCTATGAGTGAGTGAGGGTCTCTATGAGTGAGTGAGTGTCTCTATGAGTGAGTGGGGGTCTCTATGAGTGAGGGTCTCTATGAGTGAGGGTCTCTATGAGTGAGTGAGGGTCTCTATGAGTGAGTGAGGGTCTCTATGAGTGAGTGAGGGTCTCTATGAGTGAGTGAGTGTCTCTATGAGTGAGTGAGTGTCTCTATGAGTGAGTGAGGGTCTCTATGAGTGAGTGAGGGTCTCTATGAGTGAGTGAGTGTCTCTATGAGTGAGTGAGGGTCTCTATGAGTGAGTGAGGGTCTCTATGAGTGAGTGAGGGTCTCTATGAGTGAGTGAGTGTCTCTATGAGTGAGTGAGGGTCTCTATGAGTGAGTATCTCTATGAGTGAGTGGGGGTCTCTATGAGTGAGTGAGGGTCTCTATGAGTGAGTGAGGGTCTCTATGAGTGAGTGAGGGTCTCTATGAGTGAGTGAGGGTCTCTATGAATGAGTGAGGGTCTCTATGAGTGAGTGAGGGTCTCTGTGAGTGAGTGAGGGTCTCTGTGAGTGAGTGAGGGTCTCTATGAGTGAGTGAGGGTCTCTATGAGTGAGTGAGGGTCTCTATGAGTGAGTGAGGGTCTCTGTGAGTGAGTGAGGGTCTCTATGAGTGAGTGAGGGTCTCTATGAGTGAGTGAGGGTCTCTATGAGTGAGTGAGGGTCTCTATGAGTGAGGGTCTCTATGAGTGAGTGAGTGTCTCTATGAGTGAGTGAGTGTCTCTATGAGTGAGTGAGGGTCTCTATGAGTGAGTGAGTGAGGGTCTCTATGAGTGAGTGAGGGTCTCTATGAGTGAGTGAGGGTCTCTATGAGTGAGTGAGTGTCTCTATGAGTGAGTGAGGGTCTCTATGAGTGAGTGAGTGTCTCTATGAGTGAGTGGGGGTCTCTATGAGTGAGGGTCTCTATGAGTGAGTGAGTGTCTCTATGAGTGAGTGAGGGTCTCTATGAGTGAGTGAGGGTCTCTATGAGTGAGTGAGGGTCTCTATGAGTGAGTGAGGGTCTCTATGAGTGAGTGAGGGTCTCTATGAGTGAGTGAGGGTCTCTATGAGTGAGTGAGGGTCTCTATGAGTGAGTGAGTGTCTCTATGAGTGAGTGAGTGTCTCTATGAGTGAGTGAGGGTCTCTATGAGTGAGTGAGGGTCTCTATGAGTGAGTGAGGGTCTCTATGAGTGAGTGAGTGTCTCTATGAGTGAGTGAGGGTCTCTATGAGTGAGTATCTCTATGAGTGAGTGGGGGTCTCTATGAGTGAGTGAGGGTCTCTATGAGTGAGTGAGGGTCTCTATGAGTGAGTGAGGGTCTCTATGAGTGAGGGTCTCTATGAGTGAGTGAGGGTCTCTATGAGTGAGTGAGGGTCTCTATGAGTGAGTGAGGGTCTCTGTGAGTGAGTGAGGGTCTCTGTGAGTGAGTGAGGGTCTCTATGAGTGAGTGAGGGTCTCTATGAGTGAGTGAGGGTCTCTATGAGTGAGTGAGGGTCTCTGTGAGTGAGTGAGGGTCTCTATGAGTGAGTGAGGGTCTCTATGAGTGAGTGAGGGTCTCTATGAGTGAGTGAGGGTCTCTATGAGTGAGGGTCTCTATGAGTGAGTGAGTGTCTCTATGAGTGAGTGAGTGTCTCTATGAGTGAGTGAGGGTCTCTATGAGTGAGTGAGTGAGGGTCTCTATGAGTGAGTGAGGGTCTCTATGAGTGAGTGAGGGTCTCTATGAGTGAGTGAGTGTCTCTATGAGTGAGTGAGGGTCTCTATGAGTGAGTGAGTGTCTCTATGAGTGAGTGGGGGTCTCTATGAGTGAGGGTCTCTATGAGTGAGTGAGTGTCTCTATGAGTGAGTGAGGGTCTCTATGAGTGAGGGTCTCTATGAGTGAGTGAGGGTCTCTATGAGTGAGTGAGGGTCTCTATGAGTGAGTGAGGGTCTCTATGAGTGAGTGAGGGTCTCTATGAGTGAGTGAGGGTCTCTATGAGTGAGTGAGGGTCTCTATGAGTGAGTGAGGGTCTCTATGAGTGAGTGAGTGTCTCTATGAGTGAGTGAGTGTCTCTATGAGTGAGTGAGGGTCTCTATGAGTGAGTGAGGGTCTCTATGAGTGAGTGAGGGTCTCTATGAGTGAGTGAGGGTCTCTATGAGTGAGTGAGGGTCTCTATGAGTGAGGGTCTCTATGAGTGAGGGTCTCTATGAGTGAGTGAGGGTCTCTATGAGTGAGTGAGTGTCTCTATGAGTGAGTGAGGGTCTCTATGAGTGAGTGAGGGTCTCTATGAGTGAGTGAGGGTCTCTATGAGTGAGTGAGGGTCTCTATGAGTGAGTGAGTGTCTCTATGAGTGAGTGACTCTATGAGTGAGTGAGGGTCTCTATGAGTGAGTGAGGGTCTCTATGAGTGAATGAGGGTCTCTATGAGTGAGTGTCTCTATGAGTGAGTGTCTCTATGAGTGAGTGTCTCTATGAGTGAGTGTCTCTATGAGTGAGTGAGGGTCTCTATGAGTGAGTGAGGGTCTCTATGAGTGAGTGTCTCTATGAGTGAGTGTCTCTATGAGTGAGGGTCTCTATGAGTGAGTGAGGGTCTCTATGAGTGAATGAGTGTCTCTATGAGTGAGTGAGTGTCTCTATGAGTGAGTGAGTGTCTCTATGAGTGAGTGAGGGTCTCTATGAGTGAGTGAGGGTCTCTATGAGTGAGTGAGGGTCTCTATGAGTGAGTGAGGGTCTCTATGAGTGAGTGTCTCTATGAGTGAGTGAGGGTCTCTATGAGTGAATGAGGGTCTCTATGAGTGAGGGTCTCTATGAGTGAATGAGCCAGTCGATGGGAGGCAGACGCTGAGCCTGCAGGATGCTGTTTGTCCGTGAGAAGTGACCACAGCCCAGGAATCCACGGTGGGCAGACAGAGGGGATGGGTGTGGCGCTGTGAGCACGTGGTGGAGACTCTGCAGACACACACAGACAAAGACACACAGAGACACACAGAGACACACAGACATGAGACACAGAGACAGAGACACACAGCGACACAGACACAAACAGACACACAGAGACACACAGAGACAGACACAGAGACAGACACACAGAGACACAGAGACAGACACACAAACAGACACACACACAGAGACACAGAGACAGACACAGAGACAGATACACACAGACACAGAGATACACAGAGACACACACAGACACACACAGACACACACAGATACACAGAGACACACACAGACACACACAGACACACACAGAGACAGACACACAGAGACACACAGAGACAGACACAGAGAGACAGAAACAGAGACACACAGAGACAGACACAGAGACAGACACAGACAGACACAAACACAGACAGACACAGAGACACACACAGAGACACACACAGAGACACACAGAGACACACACAGAGACACAGAGAGACATACAGAGACACACACAGAGACAGACACACAGAGACAGACACACAGAGATACACAGAGACACCCACAGACACACACAGAGACACAGAGAGACACACAGAAACACAGAGACACACAGAGACAGACACAGAGAGACACACAGAGATACACACACAGAGACACACAGAGACACACAGAGACACATGGACATGAGACACAGAGACAGAGACACAGAGACACACACACAGAGACAGACACACAGAGACAAACAGACACACACAGATACACAGAGACACACAGAGCCAGACACAGAGACACACACACGGAAATACACAGAGACACACAGAGACACACAGAGACACACACACAGAGACACACAGACACACACAGATACACAGAGACACACAGCCAGACACAGAGACACACACACGGAAATACACAGAGACACACAGAGACACACAGAGACAGACAGAGACACACAGAGACACACACACAGAGACACACAGAGACACACACAGAGACACACAGAGACACACAGAGACACATGGACATGAGACACAGAGACAGAGACACAGAGACAGACACACAGAGACACACAGAGACACACACAGAGACACACAGCGACACACAGAGACAGACACAGAGAGACACAGAGACACACACACAGAGACACACAGAAATACACAGACACACACAGACACACACAGACACACAGAGACACACAGAGACAGGCACACAGAGACAGACAAAGAGACACACAGAGACAGACAAAGAGACACGTAGAGACACAGAAGGGATGGGTGTGGTGCTGTGAGCACGTGGTGGAGACTCTGCAGTAAGTTTAGTGGTGAGTGTAGTGGTGAGTGTAGCGGTGAGTGTAGTGGTGAGTGTAGCGGTGAGTGTAGTGGTATAGTAGTGAGTGTAGTGGTGAGTGTAGCGGTGAGTGTAGTGGTATAGTAGTAACTTTAGTGATGAGTGTAGTGGTGAGTGTAGTGGTGAGTGTAGTGGTGAGTGTAGCGGTGAGTGTAGTAGTATAGTAGTGAGTGTAGTGGTGAGTGTAGTGGTGAGTGTAGTGGTATAGTAGTGAGTCTAGTGGTGAGTGTAGCGGTGAGTGCAGTGGTATAGTAGTGAGTGTAGTGGTGAGTGTAGTGGTGAGTGTAGTGGTGAGTGTAGTAGTGAGTGTAGTGGTGAGTGTAGTGGTGAGTGTAGCGGTGATTGTAGTGGTATAGTAGTGAGTGTAGTGGTGAGTGTAGTGGTGAGTGTAGTAGTGAGTGTAGTGGTGAGTGTAGTGGTGAGTGTAGTGGTGAGTGTAGTAGTGAGTGTAGTGGTGAGTGTAGTGGTGAGTGTAGTGGTATAGTAGTGAGTGTAGTGGTGAGTGTAGTAGTGAGTGTAGTGGTGAGTGTAGTGGTGAGTGTAGTGGTGAGTGTAGCGGTGAGTGTAGTGGTATAGTGGTGAGTGTAGCGGTGAGTATAGTGGTATAGTGGTGAGTGTAGTGGTGAGTGTAGTGGTGAGTGTAGTGGTGAGTGTAGTAGTGGGTGTAGTGGTGAGTGTAGTGGTGAGTGTAGTAGTGAGTGTAGTGGTGAGTGTAGTGGTGAATGTAGTAGTGAGTGTAGTGGTGAGTGTAGTGGTGAGTGTAGTGGTGAGTGTAGTGGTGAGTGTAGTAGTGAGTGTAGTAGTGAGCGTAGTGGTGAGTGTAGTGGTGAGTGTAGTGGTGAGTGTACTAGTGAGTGTAGTGGTGAGTGTAGTGGTGAGTGTAGTGGTGAGTGTAGTATAGTAGTGAGTGTAGTGGTGAGTGTAGTGGTGAGTGTAGCGATGAGTGTAGTAGTGTAGTGGTGAGTGTAGTGGTGAGTGTAGTGGTGATTGTAGTAGTATAGTAGTGAGTGTAGCAGTGAGTGTAGCGGTGAGTGTAGTAGTGTAGTGGTGAGTGTAGCGGTGAGTGTAGTGGTGAGTGTAGTAGTGTAGTGGTGAGTGTAGTGGTGAGTGTAGTGGTGAGTGTAGTAGTATAGTAGTGAGTGTAGCAGTGAGTGTAGTAGTGTAGTGGTGAGTGTAGCGGTGAGTGTAGTGGTGAGTGTAGTAGTGTAGCGGTGAGTGTAGTGGTGAGTGTAGTGGTGAGTGTAGTAGTGTAGTGGTGAGTGTAGCGGTGAGTGTAGTGGTGAGTGTAGTAGTGTAGCGGTGAGTGTAGTGGTGAGTGTAGTGGTGAGTGTAGTAGTGTAGTGGTGAGTGTAGTGGTGAGTGTAGTGGTGAGTGTAGTAGTGTAGTGGTGAGTGTAGCGGTGAGTGTAGTGGTGAGTGTAGTAGTGTAGCGGTGAGTGTAGTGGTGAGTGTAGTGGTGAGTGGTGAGTGTAGCGGTGAGTGTAGTAGTGTAGTGGTGAGTGTAGTGGTGAGTGTAGTAGTGTAGTGGTGAGTGTAGCAGTGAGTGTAGCGGTGAGTGTAGTAGTATAGTGGTGAGTGTAGTGGTGAGTGTAGTGGTGAGTGTAGTAGTGCAGTGGTGAGTGTAGTGGTGAGTGTAGTGGTGAGTGTAGTGGTGAGTGTAGTGGTGAGTGTAGTGGTATAGTGGTGAGTGTAGTGGTGAGTGTAGTGGTGAGTGTAGTGGTGAGTGTAGTGGTGAGTGTAGCGGTATAGTAGTGAGTGTAGTGGTGAGTGTAGCGGTGAGTGTAGTGGTATAGTAGTAACTTTAGTGATGAGTGTAGTGGTGAGTGTAGTGGTGAGTGTAGTGGTGAGTGTAGCGGTGAGTGTAGTAGTATAGTAGTGAGTGTAGTGGTGAGTGTAGTGGTGAGTGTAGTGGTGAGTGTAGTGGTATAGTAGTGAGTCTAGTGGTGAGTGTAGCGGTGAGTGCAGTGGTATAGTAGTGAGTGTAGTGGTGAGTGTAGTGGTGAGTGTAGTGGTGAGTGTAGTAGTGAGTATAGTGGTGAGTGTAGTGGTGAGTGTAGCGGTGATTGTAGTGGTATAGTAGTGAGTGTAGTGGTGAGTGTAGTGGTGAGTGTAGTGGTGAGTGTAGTAGTGAGTGTAGTGGTGAGTGTAGTGGCGAGTGTAGTGCTGAGTGTAGTAGTGTAGTAGTGAGTGTAGTAGTGAGTGTAGTGGTGAGTGTAGTAGTGAGTGTAGTGGTGAGTGTAGTGGTGAGTGTAGTGGTGAGTAGTGGTGAGTGTAGTGGTGAGTGTAGTGGTGAGTGTAGCGGTGAGTGTAGTGGTACAGTGGTGAGTGTAGCGGTGAGTATAGTGGTATAGTGGTGAGTGTAGTGGTGAGTGTAGTGGTGAGTGTAGTGGTGAGTGTAGTAGTGAGTGTAGTAGTGAGTGTAGTGGTGAATGTAGTAGTGAGTGTAGTGGTGAGTGTAGTGGTGAGTGTAGTGGTGAGTGTACTAGTGAGTGTAGTGGTGAGTGTAGTAGTATAGTAGTGAATGTAGCAGTGAGTGTAGCGGTGAGTGTAGTAGTATAGTGGTGAGTGTAGTGGTGAGTGTAGTGGTGAGTGTAGTGGTGAGTGTAGTGGTGAGTGTAGTAGTGAGTGTAGTAGTGAGCGTAGTGGTGAGTGTAGTGGTGAGTGTAGTGGTGAGTGTACTAGTGAGTGTAGTGGTGAGTGTAGTGGTGAGTGTAGTGGTGAGTGTAGTAGTATAGTAGTGAGTGTAGTGGTGAGTGTAGCGGTGAGTGTAGTGGTATAGTAGTAACTTTAGTGATGAGTGTAGTGGTGAGTGTAGTGGTGAGTGTAGTGGTGAGTGTAGCGGTGAGTGTAGTAGTATAGTAGTGAGTGTAGTGGTGAGTGTAGTGGTGAGTGTAGTGGTATAGTAGTGAGTCTAGTGGTGAGTGTAGCGGTGAGTGCAGTGGTATAGTAGTGAGTGTAGTGGTGAGTGTAGTGGTGAGTGTAGTGGTGAGTGTAGTAGTGAGTATAGTGGTGAGTGTAGTGGAGAGTGTAGCGGTGATTGTAGTGGTATAGTAGTGAGTGTAGTGGTGAGTGTAGTGGTGAGTGTAGTGGTGAGTGTAGTAGTGAGTGTAGTGGTGAGTGTAGTGGTGAGTGTAGTGGTGAGTGTAGTAGTGTAGTAGTAAGTGTAGTAGTGAGTGTAGTGGTGAGTGTAGTAGTGAGTGTAGTGGTGAGTGTAGTGGTGAGTGTAGTGGTGAGTAGTGGTGAGTGTAGTGGTGAGTGTAGTGGTGAGTGTAGCGGTGAGTGTAGTGGTACAGTGGTGAGTGTAGCGGTGAGTATAGTGGTATAGTGGTGAGTGTAGTGGTGAGTGTAGTAGTGAGTGTAGTAGTGAGTGTAGTGGTGAATGTAGTAGTGAGCGTAGTGGTGAGTGTAGTGGTGAGTGTAGTGGTGAGTGTACTAGTGAGTGTAGTGGTGAGTGTAGTAGTATAGTAGTGAATGTAGCAGTGAGTGTAGCGGTGAGTGTAGTAGTATAGTGGTGAGTGTAGTGGTGAGTGTAGTGGTGAGTGTAGTGGTGAGTGTAGTGGTGAGTGTAGTAGTGAGTGTAGTAGTGAGCGTAGTGGTGAGTGTAGTGGTGAGTGTAGTGGTGAGTGTAGTGGTGAGTGTAGTAGTATAGTAGTGAGTGTAGTGGTGAGTGTAGTGGTGAGTGTAGTGGTGATTGTAGTAGTATAGTAGTGAGTGTAGCAGTGAGTGTAGCGGTGAGTGTAGTAGTGTAGTGGTGAGTGTAGCGGTGAGTGTAGTGGTGAGTGTAGTAGTGTAGTGGTGAGTGTAGTGGTGAGTGTAGTGGTGAGTGTAGTAGTATAGTAGTGAGTGTAGGAGTGAGTGTAGCGGTGAGTGTAGTGGTGAGTGTAGTGGTGAGTGTAGCGGTGAGTGTAGTGGTGAGTGTAGTAGTGTAGCGGTGAGTGTAGTGGTGAGTGTAGTAGTGTAGTGGTGAGTGTAGTGGTGAGTGTAGTAGTATAGTAGTGAGTGTAGCAGTGAGTGTAGTAGTGTAGTGGTGAGTGTAGCGGTGAGTGTAGTGGTGAGTGTAGTAGTGTAGCGGTGAGTGTAGTGGTGAGTGTAGTGGTGAGTGTAGTAGTGTAGTGGTGAGTGTAGTGGTGAGTGTAGCGGTGAGTGTAGTAGTGTAGTGGTGAGTGTAGTGGTGAGTGTAGTAGTGTAGTGGTGAGTGTAGTGGTGAGTGTAGTAGTGTAGTGGTGAGTGCAGTGGTGAGTGTAGTGGTGAGTGTAGCGGTGAGTGTAGTAGTGTAGTGGTGAGTGTAGTGGTGAGTGTAGCAGTGAGTGTAGTGGTGAGTGTAGTAGTATAGTGGTGAGTGTAGTGGTGAGTGTAGCGGTGAGTGTAGTAGTGTAGTGGTGAGTGTAGTGGTGAGTGTAGCGGTGAGTGTAGTAGTGTAGTGGTGAGTGTAGTGGTGAGTGTAGCGGTGAGTGTAGTAGTGTAGTGGTGAGTGTAGCAGTGAGTGTAGGGGTGAGTGTAGTAGTATAGTGGTGAGTGTAGCGGTGAGTGTAGTGGTGAGTGTAGTGGTGAGTGTAGTGGTGTAGTGGTGAGTGTAGTGGTGAGTGTAGTAGTGTAGTGGTGAGTGTAGTGGTGAGTGTAGTGTAGTGGTGAGTGTAGTGGTGAGTGTAGTGGTGAGTGTAGTGGTGAGTGTGGTGGTGAGTGTAGTGGTGAGTGTAGTGGTGAGTGTAGTGGTGTAGTGGTGAGTGTAGTGGTGAGTGTAGTGGTGTAGTGGTGAGTGTATCGGTGAGTGTAGTAGTGTAGTGGTGAGTGTAGTGGTGAGTGTAGTGGTGAGTGTAGTAGTGTAGTGGTGAGTGTAGTGGTGAGTGTAGTGGTGAGTGTAGTGGTGTAGTGGTGAGTGTAGTGGTGAGTGTAGTGGTGAGTGTAGTAGTGTAGTGGTGAGTGTAGTGGTGAGTGTAGTGGTGAGTGTAGTGGTGAGTGTAGTAGTGTAGTGGTGAGTGTAGTGGTGAGTGTAGTGGTGAGTGTAGTGGTGAGTGTAGTGGTGTAGTGGTGAGTGTAGTAGGTAGTGAGTGTAGTGGTGAGTGTAGTAGTGTAGTGGTGAGTGTAGTGGTGAGTGTAGTGGTGAGTGTAGTGGTGTAGTGGTGAGTGTAGTGGTGAGTGTAGTGGTGAGTGTAGTGGTGAGTGTAGCGGTGAGTGTAGTAGTGTAGTGGTGAGTGTAGTGGTGAGTGTAGTGGTGAGTGTGGTGGTGAGTGTAGTGGTGAGTGTAGTGGTGAGTGTAGCGGTGAGTGTAGTAGTGTAGTGGTGAGTGTAGTGGTGAGTGTAGTGGTGAGTGTAGCGGTGAGTGTAGTAGTGTAGTGGTGAGTGTAGTGGTGAGTGTGGTGGTGAGTGTAGTGGTGAGTGTAGTGGTGAGTGTAGTGGTGTAGTGGTGAGTGTAGTGGTGAGTGTAGTGGTGAGTGTAGTAGTGTAGTGGTGAGTGTAGTGGTGAGTGTAGTAGTATAGTAGTGAGTGTAGTGGTGAGTGTAGTGGTGAGTGTAGTGGTGTAGTGGTGAGTGTAGTGGTGTAGTGGTGAGTGTAGTGGTGAGTGTAGTGGTGAGTGTAGTAGTGTAGTGGTGAGTGTAGTGGTGAGTGTAGTGGTGAGTGTAGTGGTGAGTGTAGTGGTGAGTGTGGTGGTGAGTGTAGCGGTGAGTGTAGTGGTGAGTGTAGTAGTGTAGTGGTGAGTGTAGTAGTGTAGTGGTGAGTGTAGTGGTGAGTGTAGTAGTGTAGCGGTGAGTGTAGTAGTGTAGCGGTGAGTGTAGTGGTGAGTATAGCGGTGAGTGTAGTGGTGAGTGTAGTGGTGAGTGTAGTGGTGAGTGTAGTGGTGAGTGTAGTAGTATAGTGGTGAGTGTAGTAGTGTAGTGGTGAGTGTAGCGGTGAGTGTAGTAGTGTAGTGGTGAGTGTAGCGGTGAGTGTAGTAGTGTAGTGGTGAGTGTAGTGGTGAGTGTAGTGGTGAGTGTAGTAGTGTAGTGGTGAGTGTAGTGGTGAGTGTAGTAGTATAGTAGTAGTGTAGTGGTGAGTGTAGTGGTGAGTGTAGTGGTGAGTGTAGTGGTGAGTGTAGTAGTGAGTGTAGTAGTGGTATAGTGGTGAGTGTAGTGGTGAGTGTAGTGGTGAGTGTAGTGGTATAGTGGTGAGTGTAGTGGTGAGTGTAGTGGTGAGTGTAGTGGTGAGTGTCGCTCCTCACCCGGTTGATGGAGGCACCACATCGCTGTGCGTCAGCTCCCCACAGCAAGAAGACCAATCCGGTGCGGTTCCGGTTGAGCCAAGAGATCACCGCCCCGGTGAGCAGCTCCCAGCCACGGCCGCGGTGAGAGTTGGCCTGGCCGGCACGCACCGTGAGAACGGCGTTGAGTAGCAGCACCCCTACACACACACAGACACACATAGACACACACACACACACATAGACACACACACACAGATAAGACACACACACACAGACACACAACAACAACAACCGCCATTCGCCACCAAGTGGCGGTGACGTCACCACGACGCTTGTGCCAGGCTATGTGCACCCTGAGGCCACGTGAAGTGTCGAACGCCCGCTGGCAGGAGGTCACGGGGCAAACACAGCAGGTGCCACGGGTCGACTGACTGAGATGACTGGCTGATGCACCACCTGTGCCCCCTACTGTGCCAACCTGCTGTGCTTTAGCCACCCGGCGCTCCGCTCGCTGTTGTGAGCGTCGCTCCTCCGCCCTCCGTTGTTGTTGGAGGGCGACTGCCTCCAACTGCCCAGTAGCATCCTTCACGAGCCTCCTCCACAGAGGCCGATCTTGACACCGCTGGTACCGGTCATCGGCAAGTCCACTCAGTTCCACGTCCTCCTGTACCACGCCACTCCATCTCTTCTCTAGCCCGTGCCGCGCCCGCTTAGCCCCCTCGATCCGGTCGAACAAAAGCTGTTTCGGCATGCGGTGGCTGGGCATGCGGGCTACATGACCCAGCCATCGCAGCCTTGCCTGCCGGAGGAGCTCACCGATGGGACCTTGCCCAGATCTTTCAAGGATTTGTGAGCTCCTCACACAATCCAGTCTGGTTAAACCCAGGATGGATCGTAGGCAGGCCAACCTAAATGTTTCTAACCGGCGAAGATGCTCCATTAGGGGGGTCCACGTTTCGCAAGCGTAGAGAAGGGAGGGAAAGACCGTGGCCGAGAAGACCTGAAGCTTAGTGCGGAGCGACAGACCAGGTAGCTTCCACACAGCGTTACGCAACCGATAAAGAGATATTGCCACTCGACTGATTCGGAGTGAGACCTCTGCTCTTAAACTGGAGCCGGTCATAAGCACACTGCCCAGGTATGGGAAACTCTGTACTCTCTCCACAACTGCCCCATCACCGATCCGGAGTTGTGGGGGTGGAGTGTCCGATGGTACAAAATACCCAGGCAGGTGCTTAGTTTTGGTGGGGCTGATGGTAAGGCCCCACCTCTTAGTGGCACGCTCCAGTCTCAGCAGCAGCGTCTCCAACTCCTCCTCTGACTGAGCAGCTATTACCAAATCATCAGCATACACACACAGACACACATACACACACACACAGATACACACACACATACACACACACACAGACACACACACAGACACACACATACATACATACACACACTCACACACACAGACACTCACACACACATACACACACACTCACACACACACACAGACACACACACAGACACACACACACATAGACACACATACACTCACACACACATACACACACACATAGACACACACAGATACACACACACACAGACACACACACACACACACATACACACACACATACACACAGACACACACACACAGACACACACACAGACACACACACACAGACATACATACACACAGACACACACACACAGACACACACACAGACACTCACACAGACACTCACACACACTCACACACACATACACACACACAGACACACACACATACACACACACACAGACAGACACACACACACATACATACACACACACACTCACACACACACAGACACTCACACACATACACACACTCACACATACACACAGACACTCACACACACAGACACACTCACACACACAGACACACACACACTCACACACACACAGACACTCACACACACACACAGACATACACACACACAGACACTCACACACACAGACATACACACACACACACACAGACATACACACACACATACACACACATACACACAGACATACACACACATACACACAGACATACACACACATACACACAGACATACACTCACACACACAGACACTCACACACACAGACACTCACACACACACTCACACACACAGACACACACACACTCACACACTCATACACACACACAGACACTCACACACACACACACAGACACACACACAGACACACACACTCACACATACACACACACTCACACACACACACAGACACTCACACACACATACACACACACACACATACACACACAGACACACACAGATACACTCACATACACACACACTCACATACACACACACACACTCACACACAAACACACACAGACACTCACACACACACACAGACACTCACACACACACACAGACACTCACACACACTCACACACACTCACGCAGACACTCACACACACTCACACACACAGACACACACATACACTCACACACACAGACACACACACAGACACACACACAGACACACACATACACTCACACACACAGACACACACACAGACATACACACATACACACACACAGACACACACACACAGACAGACAAACACACACAGACACTCACACACACACACAGACACTCACACACACACACAGACACTCACACACACTCACACACACTCACACAGACACTCACACACACTCACACACACAGACACACACATACACTCACACACACAGACACACACACAGACACACACACAGACACACACATACACTCACACACACAGACACACACACAGACATACACACATACACACACACAGACACACACACACAGACAGACACACACACACAGACACACATACATACATACACACACACACTCACACACTCACACAGACACTCACACACACATACACACACTCACACACACACAGACACTCACACATACACACAGACACTCACACATACACACAGACACTCACACACACAGACACACACACACTCACACACAGACATACACACACACACAGACACTCACACACATACACACACACATACACACACACACAGACACTCACACACATACACACACACATACACACAGACATACACTCACACACACAGACACTCACACACACACTCACACACACAGACACACACACAGACACACACACAGACACACACACATACATACACACACAGACACACACACACATACACACAAATACACACACAGACACACACTCACACACATACACACACTCACACACACACAGACACTCAGACACACACACACACAGATACACACACATACACACACACACACATACACACAAATACACACACAGACACACACTCACACACATACACACACTCACACACACACAGACACTCAGACACACACACACACACACAGATACACACACATACACACACACATACACACACACAGACACACACACAGATACACACACATACACACACACATACACACACACAGACACACACAGACATACACTCACACACACAGACACTCACACACACACTCACACACACAGACACACACACAGACACACACACATACATACACACACAGACACACACACACACAAATACACACACAGACACACACTCACACACATACACACACTCACACACACACATACACACACACACACATACACACAAATACACACACAGACACACACTCACACACATACACACACTCACACACACACATACACACAAATACACACACAGACACACACTCACACACATACACACACTCACACACACACAGACACTCAGACACACACACACTCACACCCACATACTCACACACATACACTCACACACACACACTCACACACACACTCACACACACATACACACACATACACACAGACATACACTCACACACACACACTCACACACACTCACACACACACAGACACACACACATACACACACAGACACACACACATACACTCACACACACAGACACACACACAGACACACACACATACATACACACACAGACACACACACACATACACACAAATACACACACAGACACACACTCACACACATACACACACTCACACACACACATACACACACACACACATACACACAAATACACACACAGACACACACTCACACACATACACACACTCACACACACACATACACACAAATACACACACAGACACACACTCACACACATACACACACTCACACACACACAGACACTCAGACACACACACACTCACACCCACATACTCACACACATACACTCACACACACACACTCACACACACACTCACACACACATACACACACATACACACAGACATACACTCACACACACACACTCACACACACTCACACACACACAGACACACACACATACACACACAGACACACACACATACACTCACACATACACACACACACATACACACACATACACACACTCACACACACAGACACACACACACACATACTCACACACATACACAGACACACACACACACACAGATACACACACACACATACGCAGACACACACACACTCACACCCACACACTCACACACACACACCCACACACACACAGACACACACACACATACATACACTCACACACACTCACACACACACACTCACACACACACACAGACACATACACACACACATACACACACACATACACACACTCACACACACACACTCACACACACATACACTCACACACACATACACACACATACACTCACACACTCATACACACTCACACACATACACACACACAGACACACACACTCACATACACACACTCACACACACACACAGACACACACACACATACACACTCACACACACTCACACACACTCATACACACACACACACACACTCACACACACATACACACACATACACACACACAGACACACACACAGACACACACACATACACACACTCACACACACACATACACACACACAGACACACACACTCACATACACACATACACACACATACACACACACAGACACACACACAGACACACACACATACACACACTCACACACACACACATACACACACACAGACACACACACTCACATACACACACTCACTGCGTGCTCTCTCCGCTGCTGCTGCTGCTGCCCTGCCACTCACCCTGCTGTGCCCAGGCCGTGAGGTCTCCGTGGGGGGGCCGTGAAGGGGGCGTGGCCTCGCCCCCCCGCCGCCCCGGCCGCCACCTCGCGGAAGACGTTGAGGAGACTCGGGGGGGGCGGCACCCCCCGGGGGACGCTGAAGCTGAGGCCGTGGGCCTGGCCCGGGCCGTGGTACGGGTCCTGGCCCAGGATCACCACCCTCACCTGGAGAGCAGGGGTCAGGGGTCAGGGGCCACGGGTCAGGGGCCACGGGTCAGGGGTGAGGGGCGGGGGTGAGGGGCGGGCGGCACGCTCACCCACTCACCCTCCCACTCACCCTCCCACTCACCCTCCCACTCACCCTCCCACTCACCCTCCCACTCACCCACCCACTCACGCACCCACTCACCCTCCCACTCACCCACCCACTCACCCTCCCACTCACCCTCCCACTCACCCACTCACGCTCCCACTCACCCTCCCACTCACCCACCCACTCACCCTCCCACTCACCCTCCCACTCACGCTCCCACTCACCCTCCCACTCACCCTCCCACTCACCCTCCCACTCACCCTCCCACTCACCCACCCACTCACCCTCCCACTCACCCTCCCACTCACCCACTCACGCTCCCACTCACCCTCCCACTCACCCACCCACTCACCCTCCCACTCACCCTCCCACTCACGCTCCCACTCACCCTCCCACTCACCCTCCCACTCACCCTCCCACTCACCCTCCCACTCACCCACCCACTCACCCTCCCACTCACCCCTCCCACTCACGCTCCCACTCACCCTCCCACTCACCCTCCCACTCACCCTCCCACTCACCCTCCCACTCACCCTCCCACTCACCCTCCCACTCACGCTCCCACTCACCCTCCCACTCACCCTCCCACTCACGCTCCCACTCACCCTCCCACTCACCCTCCCACTCACCCACCCACTCACCCTCCCACTCACCCTCCCACTCACCCACTCACGCTCCCACTCACCCTCCCACTCACCCTCCCACTCACCCTCCCACTCACCCTCCCACTCACCCTCCCACTCACCCTCCCACTCACCCTCTCACTCACCCTCCCACCCACTCACCCTCCCACCCACCCACTCACCCTCCCACCCACTCACCCACTCACTCACCTACTCACCCACCCTCCCACTCACTCACCCTCCCACTCACTCACCCTCCCACTCACCCATTCACCCCCCACTCACTCACCCACTCACCCTCCCACTCACTCACCCTCCCACTCACCCTCCCACTCACCCACCCTCCCACCCACTCACCCTCCCACCCACCCACTCACCCTCCCACCCACTCACACACTCACTCACCTACTCACCCACCCTCCCTCCCACTCACCCTCCCACTCACCCTCCCATTCACCCTCCCATTCACCCTCCCACCCTCCCACTCACCCTCCCACTCACCCACCCTCCCACCCACTCACCCTCCCACCCACCCACTCACCCTCCCACCCACTCACCTACTCACCCACCCTCCCTCCCACTCACCCTCCCACTCACCCTCCCACTCACCCTCCCACTCACCCACCCTCCCACCCACTCACCCTCCCACCCACCCACTCACCCTCCCACCCACTCACCCACTCACTCACCTACTCACCCACCCTCCCTCCCACTCACCCTCCCACTCACCCTCCCACTCACCCTCCCACTCACCCTCTCACTCACCCTCCCACTCACTCACCCTCCCACTCACCCATTCACCCCCCCACTCACTCACCCACTCACCCTCCCACTCAACTCACCCTCCCACTCACTCACCCTCCCACTCACCCTCCCACTCACCCACCCTCCCACCCACTCACCCTCCCACCCACCCACCCTCCCACCCACCCACTCACCCTCCCACCCACTCACTCACCTACTCACCCACCCTCCCTCCCACTCACCCTCCCACTCACCCTCCCATTCACCCTCCCACCCTCCCACTCACCCTCCCACTCACCCTCCCTCCCACCCTCCCACTCACCCTCCCTCCCACCCTCCCACTCATTCTCCCACTCACCCTCCCACTCACCCTCTCACTCACCCTCCCACTCACTCACCCTCCCACTCACCCATTCACCCCCCCACTCACTCACCCACTCACCCTCCCACTCAACTCACCCTCCCACTCACTCACCCTCCCACTCACCCTCCCACTCACCCTCCCACTCACCCACCCTCCCACCCACTCACCCTCCCACCCACCCACCCTCCCACCCACCCACTCACCCTCCCACTCACCCTCCCATTCACCCTCCCACCCTCCCACTCACCCTCCCACTCACCCTCCCTCCCACCCTCCCACTCACCCTCCCTCCCACCCTCCCACTCACCCTCCCTCCCACCCTCCCACTCACCCTCCCACTCACCCTCCCACTCACCCTCCCACTCACCCTCCCACTCACCCTCTCACTCACCCTCCCACTCACTCACCCTCCCACTCACCCATTCACCCCCCCACTCACTCACCCACTCACCCTCCCACTCAACTCACCCTCCCACTCACTCACCCTCCCACTCACCCTCCCACTCACCCTCCCACTCACCCACCCTCCCACCCACCCACCCTCCCACCCACCCACTCACCCTCCCACCCACTCACCCACTCACTCACCTACTCACCCACCCTCCCTCCCACTCACCCTCCCACTCACCCTCCCATTCACCCTCCCACCCTCCCACTCACCCTCCCACTCACCCTCCCTCCCACCCTCCCACTCACCCTCCCTCCCACCCTCCCACTCACTCTCCCACTCACCCTCCCACTCACCCTCCCACTCACCCTCCCACTCACCCTCCCACTCACCCTCTCACTCACCCTCCCACTCACTCACCCTCCCACTCACCCATTCACCCCCCCACTCACTCACCCACTCACCCTCCCACTCAACTCACCCTCCCACTCACTCACCCTCCCACTCACCCTCCCACTCACCCACCCTCCCACCCACTCACCCTCCCACCCACCCACCCTCCCACCCACCCACTCACCCTCCCACCCACTCACCCACTCACTCACCTACTCACCCACCCTCCCTCCCACTCACCCTCCCACTCACCCTCCCATTCACCCTCCCACCCTCCCACTCACCCTCCCACTCACCCTCCCTCCCACCCTCCCACTCACCCTCCCTCCCACCCTCCCACTCACTCTCCCACTCACCCTCCCACTCACCCTCCCACTCACCCTCCCACTCACCCTCCCACTCACCCTCCCACTCACCCTCCCACTCACCCTCTCACTCACCCTCCCACTCACTCACCCTCCCACTCACCCATTCACCCCCCCACTCACTCACCCACTCACCCTCCCACTACTCAACCTCCCCTCCCACTCACTCACCCTCCCACTCACCCTCCCACTCACCCACCCTCCCACCCACTCACCCTCCCCACCCACCCACCCTCCCACCCACCCACTCACCCTCCCACCCACTCACCCACTCACTCACCTACTCACCCACCCTCCCTCCCACTCACCCTCCCACTCACCCTCCCATTCACCCTCCCACCCTCCCACTCACCCTCCCACTCACCCTCCCTCCCACCCTCCCACTCACCCTCCCTCCCACCCTCCCACTCACTCTCCCACTCACCCTCCCACTCACCCTCCCACTCACCCTCCCACTCACCCTCCCACTCACCCTCTCACTCACCCTCCCACTCACTCACCCTCCCACTCACCCATTCACCCCCCCACTCACTCACCCACTCACCCTCCCACTCAACTCACCCTCCCACTCACTCACCCTCCCACTCACTCACCCTCCCACTCACCCTCCCACTCACCCACCCTCCCACCCACTCACCCTCCCACCCACTCACCCTCCCACCCACTCACCCTCCCACCCACTCACCCTCCCACCCACCCACCCTCCCACCCACCCACCCACTCACTCACCCACTCACCCTCCCACCCACTCACCCACTCACTCACCTACTCACTCACCCTCCCTCCCACTCACCCTCCCACTCACCCTCCCATTCACCCTCCCACCCTCCCACTCACCCTCCCACTCACCCTCCCTCCCCACCCTCCCACTCACTCTCCCACTCACCCTCCCACTCACCCTCCCACTCACCCTCCCACTCACCCTCCCACCCACCCTCCCACCCACCCACCCTCCCACCCACCCACCCTCCCACCCACCCACTCACCCTCCCACCCACTCACTCACCTACTCACTCACCCTCCCTCCCACTCACCCTCCCACTCACCCTCCCACTCACCCTCCCACTCACCCTCCCACTCACCCTCCCACTCACCCTCCCTCCCACCCTCCCACTCACCCTCCCACTCACCCTCCCTCCCACCCTCCCTCCCACCCTCCCACTCACCCTCCCTCCCACCCTCCCACTCACCCTCCCTCCCACCCTCCCACTCACCCTCCCTCCCACCCTCCCACTCACTCTCCCACTTCACCCTCCCACTCACCCTCCCACTCACCCTCCCACTCACCCTCCCACTCACCCTCCCACTCACCCTCCCACTCACCCTCCCTCCCACCCTCCCACTCACCCTCCCTCCCACCCTCCCACTCACCCTCCCACTCACCCTCCCTCCCACCCTCCCACTCACCCTCCCACTCACCCTCCCACTCACTCACCCTCCCACTCACCCACCCACCCTCCCACTCACTCACTCACTCACCCACCCACCCACTCACTCACTCACTCACCCACCCACCCACTCACTCACTCACCCACCCACCCACTCACCCACCCACCCACCCACTCACCCACCCACCCTGGCCTCACCCACCCACCTGTGAAGGCCTACAGAGATGTGTCCAGGTGAACACGTTGGCAGGCTCTGGGTACACCCACGTGTCTCCTCCTCTCCTCCGCCACAAACTCCTTCAGCTGCCCATCACAGACAAAGGTCCCCCGTGTAGCCCACGCAGTAATCTAGGTGCAAGTGCCGCTGTTGTGTGTGTTCTTTCACACCGTACATAGTCAACCGTGATAATCTGTGTGTCTCTGTGTGTCCCTGTGTGTCTCTGTGGGTCTCTGTGGGTCTCTGTGGGTCTCTGTGGGTCTCTGTGGGTCTCTGTGGGTCTCTGTGTCTCTCTGTGGGTGTCTGTAGGTCTCTGTGGGTCTCTGTGGGTCTCTGTGTGTATCTGTGGGTCTCTGTGTGTCTCTGTGGGTCTCTGTGGGTCTCTGTGGGTCTCTGTGGGTCTCTGTGGGTCTCTGTGTGTCCCTGTGGGTCTCCCTGTGTCTCTCTGTGTGTCTCTGTGGGTCTCTGTGGGTCTCTGTGGGGGTCTCTGTGGGGGTCTCTGTGTCTCCCTGTTGGTGTCTGTGTCTCCCTGTGTGTCTCTGTGTGTCTCTGTGTCTCTGTGTGTCTCTGTGTGTCTCTGTGGGTCTCTGTGGGTCTCTGTGTGTCTCTGTGGGTCTCTGTGGGTCTCTGTGGGTCTCTGTGTCTCCCTGTGGGTCTCTGTGTCTCCCTGTGTGTCTCTGTGTGTCTCTGCGTGTCTCTGTGTCTCTGTGTGTCTCTGTGTGTCTCTGTGGGTCTCTGTGGGTCTCTGTGGGTCTCTGTGGGTCTCTGTGGGTCTGTGTGGGTCCCTGTGGGTCCCTGTGGGTCTCTGTGTCTCCCTGTGTTTCCCTGTGTCTCCGTGGGTCTGTGTCTCCCTGTGTCTCCCTGTGTCTCCCTGTGTGTCTCTGTGGGTCTCTGTGTGTCTCTGTGGGTCTCTGTGAGTCACTGTGTCTCTGTGGGTCTCTGTGTGTCTCTGTGTGTCTCTGTGAGTCTCTGTGAGTCTCTGTGAGTCTCTGTGGGTCTCTGTGTCTCCCTGTGTGTCTCTGTGGGTCCCTGTGTGTCTCTGTGTGTCTCTGTGTCTCCCTGTGTCTCTCTGTGTCTCTCTGTGTGTCTCTGTGGGTCTCTGTGAGTCTCTGTGTGTCTCTGTGTCTCCCTGTGTCTCTCTCACGCCCACCACCACGGCCAGCACCTTGTGGAAGTATCCGCGTTTCATCTCTGTGTGTCTCTGTGTGTCTGTGTCTCCCTGTGTCTCCCTGTGTCTCTCTGTCTCCATGTGTGTCTCCCTGTGTCTCTCTGTGTGTCTGTGTCTCCCTGTATGTCTCTCTCACGCCCACCACCACCACGGCCAGCACCTTGTGGAAGTATCCGCGTTTCATCTCTGTGTGTCTCTGTGTCTCTGTCTCCCTGTGTCTCCCTGTGGGTCTCCCTGTGGGTCTCTCTGTGTCTCTGTCTCCCTGTGGGTCTCCCTGTGTGTCTCTCTGTCTCCCTGTGTGTCTCTGTGTCTCCCTGTGTCTCTGTGTGTCTCTGTGTGTCTCTGTGTCTCCCTGTGTCTCCCTGTGTCTCTCTCACGCCCACCACCACCACGGCCAGCACCTTGTGGAAGTATCCGCGTTTCATCTCTGTGTCTCTTTGTGTCTCTGTGTCTCTGTGTCTCCCTGTGTCTCCCTGTCTCCCTGTGTCTCCCTGTGTGTCTCCCTGTGTGTCTCTGTGTCTC